>NC_041380.1:95102905-95159457 GCF_002162155.2 Triticum dicoccoides | reverse complement strand
GAGCCCCAAGTAGGAGTAATCCTACTTGGGCGCCTCCTCCAAGTCGGCCTACTCCCTTCCATATCCATCGGAGGGGGAAGGAAAGAGAGGGGGGGGGGGACGAAAGCGGGAGGCCGAATCCTCCCCTTTCCTTCTCCCTTCCCTTCCTTTCCTTCTCCTCCTATTCGGCCTATAGAGGCACACCAGCCCCTTTTGGGGCTGGTTTGTCCCTCTCTTGGCTCATTAGGCCCATATAGCTTGCCGGTAGTTGCCCGGAACCCCTTCCGGTGACCCGATATGTACCCGGTACCCCCGGAACACTTCCGGTGTCCAACTACTATTGTCCTATATATGAATTTTTACCTCTCAACCATTTCTAGACTCCTCGGCATGTCTGTGATCTCATCCGGGATTCCGAGCAAAATTCTATCACCAAATCACATAACTCATATAATATAAAATCGTCATCGAACGTTAAGCGTGTAGACCCTACGGGTTCAAGAACTATGTAGACATGACCGGGACACCTCTCCGGTCAATAACCAACAGAGGAACCTAGATGCTCATATTGGTTCCTACATATTCTACGAAGATCTTTACCGGTCATACTGTAATGACAACATACATTATTCCCTTTGTTATCGGTATGTTACTTTCCTGAGATTCGATCGCTGGTATCTTCATACCTAGTTCAATCTCGTTACCGGCAAGTCTCTTTACTCGCTCCGTAATGCATCATCCCGCAACTAACTCATTAGTCACATTGCTTGCAAGGATTAAAATGTTGTGCATTACTGTGAGGGCCCAGAGATACCTCTCCGATACTCAGAGTGACAAATCCTAATCTCGATCTATGCCAACCCAACAAACACCTTCGAAGATACCTGTAGAGCATCTTTATAATCACCCAGTTATGTTGTGACGTTTGATAGCACACAAGGTATTCCTCCGGTATTCGGGAGTTGCATAATCTCATAGTCGAAGGAATATGTATTTGGCATGAAGAAATCAATAGCAATAAAACTTAACGATCGTAATGCTAAGCGAATAGATGGGTATTGCCCATCACATCATTCTCCTAATGATGTGATCTCGTTCATCAAATGACAACACATGTCTATGGCTAGGAAACTTAACCATCTTTGATTAACGAGCTAGTCTAGTAGAGGCTTACTAGGGACATAGTGTTTTGTGTATGTATCCACACATGTATCAAGTTTCCGGTTAATACAATTCTAGCATGAATAACAAACATTTATCATGATATAAGGAAATATAAATAACAACTTTGTTGTTGCCTCTAGAGCATATTTCCTCCAGTCTCGCACTTGCACTAGAGTCAATAATCTAGTTCACATCGCCATGTGATTTAATATCAATTCACATCGTCATGCGATTAACACCAATAGTTCACATCGCCATGTGACCAACACCCAAAGGGTTTACTATAGTCAATGATCTAGTTCACATCGCCATGTGATTAACACCCAAAGAGTACTTAAGGTGTGATCATGTTTTGCTTGTGAGAGAAGCTTAGTCAGCGGGTCTGCCACATTCAGATCTGTATGCATTTTGCAAATTTCTATGTCTACAATGCTCTGCATGGAGCTACTCTAGCTAATTATTCCCACTTTCAATATGTATCCAGATTAAGACTCTGAGTCATCTAGATTAGTATTAAAGCTTGCATCGACATAACCCTTTACGACGAACTCTTTATCACCTCCATAACCGAAAAACATTTCCTTAGTCCTCTTAGGTAACTAAGGATAATTTTGACTGTTGTCCAGTGATCCACTCCTGGATCACTATCGTATCCCCTTGCTAAACTCGTGGCAAGGTACACAATAGGTCTGGTACACAACATGTCATACTTTACAAAACCTATGACTGAGGCATAGGGAATGACTTTCATTCTCTCTATATATTCTGTCGTGGTCGGGTTTTGAGTCTTACTCAACTTCACACCTTGTAACACATGTAAGAACCCTTTCTTTGACTGATCCATTTTGAATTCAAAATCTTGGCAAGGTATGTGCTTTGTAAAAATCCTATCAAGCATCTTGATCTATCTATGTAGATCTTCATGCTCAACATATAAGCAGCTTCACCGAGGTCTTTCATGAAAAAAATCTTATTCAAGTATCCTTTTATGCTATCCAGAAATTATACATCATTCCCGATCAACAATATGTCATCCACATATAATATCATAAATGCTACCGAGCTCCCACTCACTTTCTTGTAAATACAGGCTTCACCATAAGTCTGAATAAAACCATATGCTTTGATCACCACATCAAAGCGTACATTCCAACTCCGAGATGCTTGCACCAGTCCATAGATGGATCGTTGGAGTTTGCACACTTTGTTAGCACATTTAGGATCGACAAAACCTTCTGGTTGCGTCATATACAACTCTTCTTTGAGACATTCATTAAGGAATGCAGTTTTGACATCCATTTGCCAGATTTCATAAAATGCGGCAATTGCTAACATGATTCGGACAGACTTAAGCATCGCTACAGGTGAGAAAGTCTCATCGTAGTCAACCCCTTGAACTTGTTAAAAACCTTTTTGCAACAAGTCGAGCTTTGTAGATAGTAACCCTACCATCAGCATCCGTCTTCCTCTTGAAGATCCATTTATTCTCAATGGATCGTTGATCATCGGGCAAGTCCACCAAAGTCCACACTTCGTTCTCATACATGGATCCTATCTTAGATTTCATGGCCTCAAGCCATTTATCGGAGTCTGGGCTCATCATCGCTTCCTAATAGTTCATAGGTTTGTCATGGTCTAGTAACATGACTTCCAGAATAAGATTACCGTACCACCTTGGTGCGGAACAAGCTCTGGTTGACCTAAGAGATTTGGTAGTAAATTGATCTGAAGTTTCATGATCATTGTCATTAGCTTCCTTTCTAGTTGGTGTAGGACATCACTGGAACTGATTTCTGTGATGAGCTATGATGACCCACAAGTATAGGGGATCTATCGTAGTCCTTTCGATAAGTAAGAGTGTCGAACCCAACAAGGAGCAAAAGGAAATGACAAGTAGTTTTTAGTAAGGTATTCTCTGCAAGCACTGAAATTATCGGTAATAGATAGTTTTGTGATAAGGTAATTCATAACGGGTAGCAAGTAATAAAAGTAAACAAGGTGCAGCAAGGTGGCCCAATCCTTTTTGTAGCAAAGGACAATCCTGGAGAAACTCTTATATAAAGGAAAGCGCTCCCGAGGACACATGGGAATTATCGTCAAGCTAGTTTTCATCATGCTCATATGATTCGTGTTCGTTACTTTGATAATTTGGTACGTGGGTGGACCGGTGCTTGGGTATTGCCCTTCCTTGGACACGCATACCACTTATGATTAACCCCCTTCGCAAGCATCCACAACTACGAAAGAAGAATTAAGGTAAACCTAACCATAGCATGAAACATACGGATCCAAATCAGCCCCTTACAAAGCAACACATAAACTAGGGTTTAAGCTTCTGTCACTCTAGCAACCCATCATCTACTTATTACTTCCCAATGCCTTCCCCTAGGCCCAAACAATGGTGAAGTGTCATGTAGTCGACATTCACATAACACCACTAGAGGAAAGACAACATACATCTCATCAAAATATCGAACGAATACCAAATTCACATGACTACTTATAGCAAGACTTCTCCCATGTCCTCAGGAACAAACGTAACTACTCACAAATCATATTCATGTTCATAATTAGAGGGGTATTAATATGCATAAAGGATCTGAACATATAATCTTCCACCGAATAAACCAACTAGCATCAACTACAAGGAGTAATCAACACTACTAGCAGCCCACAGGTACAAATCTGAGGTTTTGATACAAAGATCAGATACAAGAGATGAACTAGGGGTTGAGAGGAGATGGTGCTGGTGAAGAAGTTGATAGAGATTGACCCCCTCCCGATGAGAGGATCGATGGTCATGACGATGGTAACGATTTCCCCCTCCCGGAGGGATGTTTCCCCGGCAGAACAGCTCCGCCGGAGCCCTAGATTGGTTTTGCCAAGGTTCCGCCTCGAGACGGCGGCGCTTCATCCAGAAAGATTTCTTCCTATTTTTTCCAAGGCAAAATACACCTTATACCAGAAGATGGGCATCGGGGGCTTGCCAGGTGGCCCATGAGGCAGGGGGCGCGCCCAGGGGGTAGCGCGCGCCCCTACCCTCGTGGACGGTGGCTGGCTCCCCTATGGTGTTTTCTTTGCCCAATATTTCTAATATATTCCAAAACTGACTTCTGTGGAGTTTCAGGACTTTTGGAGTATTGCAGAATGGGTCTCTAATATTTCTCCTTTTCCAGCCCAGAATTCCAGTTGCTGGCATTCTCCCTCTTCATGTAAACCTTGTAAAATAATAGAGAAAAGGCATAAGTATTGTGACATAATGTGTAATAACAGCCCATAATGCAATAAATATTGACATAAAATCATGATGCAAAATGGATGTATCAACTCCCCCAAGCTTAGACCTTGCTTGTCCTCAAGCGGAAGCCGATATCAAAAAATATGTCCACGTGTTTAGAGATAGAGGTGTCGATAAAATAAAATATGGTCATGAGGGCATCATGATCATTCTTAGAATAGCAATATATATATATATATATATATATATATATATATATATATATATATATATATATATATATATATATATTGTCATATGATTTCTTATGCTAAAGTAATAATCTACTCACAATGTCAAGTATGAATCAGAAACTTCATTGAAAGCTAGCTAACTGTAATCTCAGTCATTGAAGCAATTGCAATTTATCATAAAATCGGAAAGAGTCAATATAAGAGCTTTTCAGCAAGTCCACATACTCAACTATCATTTAGTCTTTCACAAATGCTAACACTCACGCAATACTTATGGGTATGAAGTTTTAATCGGACACAGAGAAAGATAGGGGCTTATAGTTTTGCCTCCCAACCTTTTACCTCAAGGGAAATGTCAACAATAATAGTTTATGAAAACCCACATCCAATTAGCTATATATATCAGGATCTTTCCAACACACAGTGCTTGCCAAAGGATAAAATGTAAAAAGGAAAGGTGAAGATCACCATGACTCTTGTATAAAGTATAAGATAAAAAATAAAAGATAGGCCCTTCACAGAGGGAATCAGAGGTCCTCATGTGTTTTTATGGTTGGATGCACGAAATCTTAATGCAAAAGAACGTCACTTTACATTGCCACTTGTGATAGGGACCTTCATTATGCAGTCTATCGCTTTTATTTCTTCCATATCACAAGCTCGTATAAACCTTATTTTCTCCACACTAATAGATCATACATATTTAGAGAGCAATTTTTATTGCTTGCAACAATGACAACTTACTTGAAGGATTTTACTCAATCCATAGGTAGATATGGTGGACTCTCATGGCAAAACTGGGTTTAAGGATATTCGGAAGCACCAGTAGTATCTCTACTTGGTGCAAAGGATTTGGCTAGCATAAGGGGGAAAGTCAACCTCAACATGTTGGATGATCCATGACAATATAATTTATTTTGGATATAAGAAAACATAACCCATTACGTTGTCTTCCTTGTCCAACATCAACTTTTTAGCATGTCATATTTTAATGAGTGCTCACAATTATAAAAGATGTCCAGGATAGTATATTTATATGTCTAAATCTCTCTCTCTTTATTACATCCTATTAATTGCAATGATGACCAAAACTATGTTTGTCAACTTTCAACAACTTTTATTCATCATACTCTTTATATGTGAAGTCATTACTCTTCATAAGATCAATATGATCTCTTTATTTATTTTTATTCTTTATCTTTTTTTATTTCCTCAAGATCATAGTAAGATAACCAAGCCCTTGACTTAAAACTAATTTTTATTATATATAGTTCACAGAATCGATTACATAGATAAGGATCAACATAAAACTCAAAGCTAGATCATAGTAAACTTTATTCTACTAGATCAAGATATAACCAAAAGGATCAAACTAATAAAAACGGTAAAGATAGAAGTGTGATGGTGACACGATACCGGGGCACTCCCCCAAGCTTGGAAGTTGCCAAGGGGAGTGCACATACTCGATACTCAGTTCTTCTTTAGTGGTGGTGATGATGGAGTTGTTGATGATGTAGGCTTGTCACCCAACATCGAGCATAGGAGGTTCTCCAACCTACGAATAATGCCCTTGAGTGCGGTGATATGCTCTTGCAACAGAATATTTTCATGAGTTAGATACTTGTTCTACACCCGAACTATTTCAATCATCTTGAAAGCTTCAATTTCAGTAGGGGTAAGAAGATTATAGTGAGGTTGAAGTATGTCTTCTTCTTCTACTGTCGGAGCTTGATCCTCCGTGACCTTCTTGATCCTATCACCCTTGTTTATCTCCCAAAGTTCTTCTCTCTTCATCTCTATCTTCATTAGCCAAGCATCATTGCCCGCGTCATTGGAGGAGGGGGACGACATGATGCCTGGCCTTGAAACACTGGCAGAAAACATATTGAAACAAAAACAGGAGATATTTGCATGGTGCGGTGGTCAAAACCTTCAGGAGATTATATAATGAATTTTTACCGAGCAAAAGAAGTATCGTGCAAGAAAACGGAGTCTGGAGGGCACACGAGGTGCCCACAAGGTAGGGGGCGCGCCCAGGGGGTAGGGCGTGCCCTCCACCCTTGTGGATGCCTCGTGTCCTTTCCGGTCTGCTTCTTATTTTCCTATTTTCTTAAATATTCCAAAACGGAGAAAAATTGCTATTAGAACTGTTTTGGAGTCGGTTTACTTACTGTACCACATACCTCTTCCTTTTCGGAGTCTAAAACGTTCTGGAAAGTGTCCCTTATCTACTCCTCCGGGGTTACGATTTCAATAACATTGGTTTCAACATTTATGGGATTACCTGAGATATAATGTTTGATTCTTTGACCGTTCACCACCCTCGGATTTGTGCCTTCAAAGTTGTTGATTTTTATGGCACCGGAACGATAGACCTCCTCGATAATGTAAGGACCATCCCATTTAGAGAGGAGTTTTCCCACAAAAAATCTTAAACGAGAGTTGTATAGTAGAACATAATTACCTACATTGAACTCGCGCTTTTGTATCCATTTGTCATGCCATATTTTTACTTTTTCTTTAAATAGTTTGGCATTCTCATAGGCCTGGGTTCTCCACTCATTAAGTGTGCTAAGGTCAAACAGTCTCTTGTCACCGGCAAGTTTGAAATCATAATTGATCTCTTTAATGGCCCAATATTCCTTATGTTCTAGTTCGAGAGGTAGGTGACATGCTTTTCCATAAACCATTTTATACGGAGACATACCCATAGGATTTTTATATGCAGTTCTATAGGCCCATAATGCATCATCAAGTTTCTTGGACCAATTCTTTCTAGATCTATTAACAGTCTTTTGAAAAATTAATTTAATCTCTCTATTACTCAGTTCTTCTTGACCACTAGACTGTGGGTGGTATGGAGATGCAATTCTATGATCAACATCATACTTAGCAAGCATTTTATGGAAGGCACCATGAATAAAATGTGAACCACCATCAGTCATTAAGTATCCAGGGACTCCAAACCTCGGAAAATAACTTCTTTAAGCATCTTAATAGAGGTGTTATGATCAGCACTACTAGTTGGAATAGCTTCTACCCACTTAGTAACATAATCAACATCAACTAAAATATGTGTATACCCATTAGAGGAAGGAAAGGGTCCCATATAATCAAAGCCCCAAACATCAAATGGTTCAATAACAGTTGAATAGTTCATAGGCATTTCTTGACGTCTACTAATATTATAAATTCTTTGGCATTTATCACAAGACAAGACAAACTTATGGGCATCCTTGAAAAGAGTAGGCCAATAAAACCGGATTGCAATACCTTATGTGCAGTTCTATCTCCAGCGTGGTGTCCTCCATAAGCCTCAGAGTGACACTTTCATAGGATCTGTTCCTGTTCATGCTCAGGTACACAACGTCTAATAACACCATCTACTCCTTCTTTATAAAAAGGTGTGGGTCATCCCAGAAGTAATGTCTTAAATCATAGAAAACCTTTTTCTTTTGTTGGTATGTGAAACTAGGTGGTATAAATTTAGCAACAATATAATTAGCATAATCAGCATACCATGGAGCAGTACGGGAAGCATTTATGACGGCTAATTGTTCATCAGGAAATCTATCATCTATAGGTAGTGGGTCATCAAGAAAATTTTCTAAACTAGACAAGTTGTCTGCAACGGGGTTCTCAGCTCTTTTTCTATCAATAATATGCAAATCAAATTCTTGTAGCAAGAGAACCCATCTAATAAGTCTAGGTTTAGCATCTTTATTTTCCAGAAGATAATTAATAGAAGCATGATTAGTGTGAACAGTTACTTTAGATTCAACAATATAAGGTCTGAACTTATCACAAGCAAATACAACTGCTAAAAATTCTTTTTCAGCAGTAGCATAATTTCTCTGGGCACTGCCTAGAGTTTTACTAGCATATTGAATAACATTTAATTTCTTATCAACTCTTTGTCCTAGAATAGCACCTACAGCATAATCACTAGCATCACACATAATTTCAAAGTGTAAATTCCATTCGGGTGCCTGAATAATAGGTGCGGAAATCAAGGCTTTTTAAGTATTTCAAATGCTTCTACACAATCATCATCAAATACAAAAGTAACATCTTTTTGTAAGAGATTAGTCAAAGGCCTAGAAATTTTTGAGAAGTCTTTAGTGAACCTCCTATAAAAACCGGCAGGACCAAGGAAACTTCTTATACCTTTAATGTCCTTACGACACGACATATTTTCAATAGCATCAACATTAGATTTATAAACTTCAATACCTCTTTCAGCAACTTTATGCCCCAAGACAATACCTTCATTAACCATAAAGTGGCACATCTCCCAATTCAAGATAAGATTAGTTTCTTCACATCTCTGCAAAACTCGATCAAGGTTGCTTAAGCAATCATCAAAAGAAGTTCCATACACGGAGAAATCATCCATGAAAACCTCAACAATCTTTTCACAAAATTCAGAGAATATAGCAGTCATACATCTTTGAAAGGTAGCACGTGCATTACATAAACCAAAAGGCATATGTTTATAAGCAAAGGTACAGAAAGGGAAAGTAAAGGTGGTATTTTCCTGATCCTCTTTCGACACAGGTATTTGAGAGAAACCAGAATAACCATCTAGAAAGCAAAAATGTGTATGTTTGGATAATATTTCTAGCATTTGATCTATAAAATGTAAAGGGTATTGATCCTTTCTAGTAGCTTTATTTAATTTGTGGAAATCAATTACCATTCTATAACCTTTAACAATTCTTTGTGGGATCAATTTATCTTTATCATTAGGAACAACAGTAATACCTCCCTTCTTAGGGACACAATGGACACAATTATACCTGCCTCTAGAAGCTTTAGTATTTCATTTCTTGCCACTTCTTTCATCTTAGGATTTGACCATCGTTGGTGATCAACAACCGGTTTAGCATCGTTCTCCAATTTTATTTTGTGCTGGCATAGAGTGGGACTAATGCCCTTAAGATCACCAAGAGTATATCCAATAGCAGCACGATGCTTATTCAGAGTTTTCAATAATTTCTCTTCTTCCTGCTCTGAAAGTTTAGCACTAATAATAACGGGATATATCTTCTTTTCATCAAGATAAGCATATTTAAGAGTATCAGGTAATGGTTTAAGCTCAAACACGGGATCACCCTTGGGTGGAGGAGGATCCCCTAGAATTTCCATAGGTAAGTTGTGTTTCAAAATAGGTCCCTGTTTATGAATTTAATTTTCCCACACAAGACTTCAACATCTCTAACAATCCCAACTGGTGAAATAGTATCTGTATTGGCAAGCTTAATAGTAACATCAATATCTTCTATCTCAGCAGGTGCAATATCATGCATAATTTCTTTATATAAAGTATAAGGTATTGCACTGACACTAGCACCCATATCACATAAGCCATGATAGCAATGATCTCCTATTTTAACATAAACAACAGGCATGCCTACAATAGGTCTATATTTATCTTTAGTATCGGGTCTAGCAATTCTAACAGCTTCATCACAAAAGTAAATAACATGTCCATCAATATTATCGACAAACAGATTTTAACCATAGCAATACTAGGTTCAACTTTAATTTGCTCAGAGGGTGTAAGTGTTCTAGTATTGCTCTTAGGAACCACAGTTAAAGCTTTAGCATGATCCTTTATTCTAACAGGAAAAGGTGGTTTCTCAATATAAGCGGTAGGAACAATAGGATCAACATTATAAGTGATAGTCTTTTCTTCAACTTTAATAGGTTAAACTACTTTTACTTCAATGGTAGGATGATATTTAAACCACTTATCCTTAGGTAAATCAACATGAGTAGCAAATCATTCACATAAAGAAGCTACTATCTCAGAGTCAAGGCCATATTTAGTGCTAAATTCACGAAAAGCATCAGTATCCATGAAAGATTTAACACAATCAAACTTAGGTGTCATACCTGACTCCTTACCTTCGTCGAGTTCCCAATCTTCAGAGTTGAGTTTAATTCTTTCCAATAAATCTCATTTGAATTCAATAGTCTTCATCGTAAAAGAACCAGTACAAGAAGTATCGAGCATGGAGCAATTACTGAGAGAAAGTCGAGCATAATTTTTTTGAATAATAATTTCTCTTGAGAGCTCATGATTGGGGTATGAATATAACACTGACTTAAGCCTCCCCCAAGCTTGAGCGATACTTTCTCCTTCACAAGGCCAAATATTATATATATATATATATATAATTAGGACGTAATGTTCCATCTCCTGTAAAAGGATTACCTAGCAGTTTCTCTATCATACCTGAAGGAATTTCAAAGTAAACATTTTCAGTAGGATCAGTAGGTTGACGAGCAACTCTTTTCTCTACTGGTCGGGGTGAAGATACCCCGAACAAGCCCCTCAAAGGATTATTTTCCATAGTAACAAGTGACAGTAAATTTCAGCACACTATATAAAATTTTCCTTACCAAAGGCGCTTCACTCCCCACTAACAGCGCCAGAAAAGAGTCTTGATGACCCACAAGTACAGGGGATCTATCGTAGTCCTTCCGATAAGTAAGAGTATCAAACCCAACGAGGAGCAGAAGGAAATGACAAGCAGTTTTCAGTAAGGTATTCTCTACAAGCACTTAATGTAATAGATAGTTCTGTGATAAGATAATTCGTAACGGGTAACAAGTAATAAAAGTAAACAAGGTGCATCAAGGTGGCCCAATCCTTTTTGTAGCAAAGGACAAGCCTGGAAAAACTCTTATATAAAGGAAAGCGCTCCCGAGGACACATGGGACTTATCGTCAAGCTAGTTTTCATCATGCTCATATGATTCACGTTCGTTACTTTGATAATTTGATATGTGGGTGGACCGGTGCTTGGGTACTTCCCTTCCTTGGACAAGAATCCCACTTATGATTAACCTCCTTTCCAAGCATCCGCGACTATGAAAGAAGAATTAAGGTAAACCAAACCATAGCATGAAACATATGGATCCAAGTCAGCCCCTTACGAAGCAACGCATAAACTAGGGTTTAAGCTTCTGTCACTCTAGCAACCCATCATCTACTTATTACTTCCCAATGCCTTCCCCTAGGCCCAAACAATGGTGAAGTGTCATGTAGTCGACGTTCACATGACACCACTAGAGGAAATACAACATACATCTCATCAAAATATCGAACAAATACCAAATTCACATGACTACTTATAACAACACTTCTCCCATGTCCCCAGGAACAAACGTAACTACTCACAAATCATATTCATGTTCATAATCAGAGGGGTATTAATATGCATAAAGGAACTGAACATCTGATCTTCCATTGAATAAACCAACTAACATGAACTACAAGGAGTAATCAACACTACTAGCAACCCACATGTACCAATCTGAGGTTTTGAGACAAAGATTGGATATAAGAGATGAACTAGGGTATGAGATGAGATGGTGCTGGTGAAGATGTCGATGGAGATTGAGCCCCTCGTGATGAGAGGATCGATGGTGATGACGATGATGATGATTTCCCCCTCCCGGAGGGAAGTTTCCCCGGCTGAACAACTCCACCGGAGCCCTAGATTGGTTCCGCCAAGGTTCCTCCTTGTGATGGCGGAGTTTCACCACTAGAGGAACGACAACATACATCTCATCAAAATATCGAACAAATACCAAATTCACATGACTACTTATAGCAACACTTCTCCCATGTCCTCAGAACAAACGCAACTACTCATAAGTCATATTCATGTTCATAGTCAGAGGGCTATTAATATGCATAAAGGATCTGAACATATAATCTTCCATCGAATAAACCAACTAGCGTCAACTATAAGGAGTAATCAACACTACTAGCAACCCACAGGTACCAATCTGAGGTTTTGAGACAAAGATCGGATATAAGAGATGAACTAGGGGTTGAGAGGAGATGGTGCTAGTGAAGATGTTGATGGAGATTGACCCCCTCCCGATGATAGGATCGATGGTGCTGACGATGGTCACGATATCCCCCTCCCGGAGGGATGTTTCCCCGGCAGATACGCTCTGCCAGAGCCCTTGATTGGTTCCGCCAAGGTTCCGCCTCGAGACGGCGGCGCTTCATCCTGAAAGACACCTTTTTTCCAGGGCAAAAGACACCTTATACCAGAAGATAGGCATCAGGGGGCTGCCACGTGGCCCATGAGGCAGGGGCGCGCCCAGGGGGTAGGGCGCGCCCAATATTTTTAATATATTCCAAAATTGACTTCCGTGGAGTTTCAGGACTTTTGGAGTTGTGCAGAATAGGTCTCTAATATTTGCTCCTTTTCCAGCCAAGAATTCCAGCTGCCGGCATTCTCCCTCTTCATGTAAACCTTGTAAAATAAGAGAGAAAAGGCATAAGTATTGTGACGTAATGTGTAATAATGTGCCCATAATGCAATAAATATCGACATAAAAGCATGATGCAAAATGGACGTATCAAGCTAGTTTCCAATTTGAGAGAAGGTATAGTTACCTCATCAAGTTCTACTTTCCTCCCACTCACTTCTTTCGAGAGAAACTCCTTCTCTAGAAAGGATCCATTCTTAGCAACAACAATCTTGCCTTCGGATCGGTGATAGAAGGTGTACCCAACAGTTTCTTTTGGGTATCCTATGAAGACACACTTCTATGATTTGGGTTCGAGATTTATCAGGCTAAAGCTTTTTCACATAAGCATCGCAACCCCGGACTTTAAGAAATGATAGCTTAGGTCTCTTGCCAAATCATAGTTCATACGGTGTCGTCTCAATGGATTTAGATGGTGCCCTATTTAAATTGAATGCAGTAGTCTCTAATGCATAACCCCAAAATGATAGTGGTAAATCGGTAAGATACATCATAGATCGCACCATATCTAATAAAGTACGGTTACGACGTTTGGACACACCATTACGCTGTGGTGTTCCAGGAGGCGTGAGTTGTGAAACTATTCCACATTGTTTTAAATGTAGGCCAAACTCGCAATTCAAATATTCGCCTCCGCGATCAGATCATAGAAACTTTATTTTCTTGTTACAATGATTCTCCACTTCACTCTGAAATTCTTTGAACTTTTCAAATGTTTCAGACTTGTGTTTCATCAAGTAGATATACCCATATCTGCTCAAATCATCTGTGAAGGTCAGAAAATAAAGATACCCGCGGCGAGCCTCAACACTCATCGGACTGCATACATCGGTATTTATTATTTCCAACAAGTCAGTGGCTCACTCCATTGTTCCAGAGAATGGAGTCTTAGTCATCTTGCCCATGAGGCATGGTTCGCAAGCATCAAATGATTCATAATCATGTGATTCCAAAGGTCCATCTGCATGGAGTTTCTTCATGCGCTTTACACCAATATGACCTAAACGGCAGTGCCACAAATATGTTGCACTATCATCATCAACTTTGCATCTTTTGGCATTATTATTATGAATATTTGTATCACTACGATCGAGATTCAATAAACCATCGAGTGCATGACCGGAGAAGGTTTTATTCATTTAAACAGAACAACAATTATTCTCTGACTTAAATGAATAGTCGTATTGCAATAAACATGATCTAATTGTATTTATGCTTAACGCAAACACCAAATAACATTTATTTAGGTTCAACACTAATCTCGAAGGTAGAGGGAGTATGCGATGGTGAGCTTATCAACCTTGGAATCTCTTCCAACACACATTGTCACTTTGCCCTCAACTAGTCTCTGTTCATTTTGTAACTCCTATTTCGAGTTACTAATCTTAGCAACTGAACCGGTATCAAATACCCAGGGGCTACTATGAACACTAGCAAAGTACACATCAATAACATGTATATCAAATATACCTTTTGTTCACTTTGCCATCCTTCTTATCCGCCAAGTACTTGGGGTAATTCCGCTTCTAGTGACCATTTCCTTTGTAGTAGAAGCACTCACTTTCAAGCTTGGATTCAGCTTTAGGCTTCTTCCTGAGAGTGACAACTTTCTTGCCATTATTCTTGAAGTTCCCTTTCTTTCCATTTGCCCTTTTTCGTGAAACTAGTGGTCTTGTTAATCAACACTTGATGTTCTTTCCTTATTTCTACCTTCGCCGATTTCAACATCACGAAGAGCTTGTGAATCGTTTTCGTCATCCCTTGCATATTATAGTTCATCACAAAGTTCTAGTAACTTGGTGATAGTGACTAGAGAAATTTGTCAATCACTATCTTATCTGGAAGATTAACTCCCAATTGATTCAAGCGATTGCAGTACCCAGACATTCTGAGCACATGCTCACTAGCTGAGCTATTATCCTCCATCTTGTAGGCAAAGTACTTGTTAGAGGTCTCATACCTCTTAACACGGGTATGAGTCTTAAATATCATTTTCAGCTCTTGGAACATCTCATATGCACCATGGAGTTCAAAATATTTTTGAAGTCCCAGTTCTAAGCCATAAAGCATGGTGCACTAAACTATCAAGTACTCATCATACCGAGCTTGTCAAACGCTCATAATGTCTGCATCTGCTCCTGCAATAGGTCTATCACCTAGCGATGCATCAAGGACATAATTCTTCTGTGCAGCAATGAGGATAATCCTCAAATCACGGACCCAGTTTGCATCATTGCTACTATCATCTTTCAACTTAGTTTTCTCTAGGAACATATCAAAAATAAGGGAGCTAAATCGCGAGCTATTGATCTACAACATAGATATGCAAATACTATCAGGACTAAGTTCATGATAAATTAAGTTCAATTAATTATATTACTTACGAACTCTCATTAGATAGACATCCCTCGAGCCATCTAAATGGTCACGTGATCCATAACAACTAAACCATGTCTGATCATCACGTGAGATGGAGTAGTCTTGAATGGTGAACATCTCTATGTTGATCATATCTACTATATGATTCACATTTCAACCTTTCGGTCTCCAGTGTTCCGAGGCCATGTCTGTACATGCTAGGCTCGTCAAGTTTAACCCGAGTATTTCGCATGTGCAAAACTGTCTTGCACCCGTTAAATGTGAACGTAGAGCTTATCACACCCGATCATCACATGGTATCTCAGCACGACGAACTGTCACAACGGCGCATACTCAAGGAGAACACTTATACCTTGAAATTTTAATAAGGGGTCATCTTATAATGCTACCACCGTACTAAGCAAAATAAGATGCATAAAAGATAAACATCACATGCAATCAAAATATGTGACATGATATGGCCATCATCATCTTGTGCCTTTGAACTCCATCTCCAAAGCACTGTCTTGCTCTCCATCGTCACCGGCTTGACACCTTGATCTCCATCATAGCATCGTGGTTGTCTCGCCAACTATTGCTTCTACAACTATCGGTAATGCATAGTGATAAAGTAAAGCAATTACATGGCATTTGCATTTCATAGAATAAAGCGACAACCATAAGGCTCCTTCCAGTTGCCGATAACTTCCACAAAACATGATCATCTCATACAATAACATATATCACATGATGTCTTGACCATATCACATCACAACATGCCCTGAAAAACAAGTTAGACATCTTCTACTTTGTTGTTGCAAGTTTTACGTGGCTACTACGGGCTTCTAGTAAGAACTATTCTTACCTACGCATCAAAACCACAACGGTGATTTATCAAGTTTGTTGTTTTAACCTTCAACAAGGAGTGGCCACAGTCAAATTCGATTCAACTAAAGTTGGAGAAATAGACACCCGCCAGCCATCTTTATGCAAAACTAGTTGCATGTTTGTCGGTGGAACCGGTCTCATGAACGTGGTCTTGTAAGGTTGGTCCGGGACGCTTCATCCAACAAAACCGCCAAATCAAAATAAGACATTGGTGGTAAGCAGTATGACGATCACCGTGATGACCCACAAGTGTAGGGGATCTATCATAGCCTTTCGATGAGTAAGAGTGTCGAACCCAATGAGGAGCAGAAGGAAATGATAAGCGCTTTCGAGCAAGGTATTCTCTGCGAGCACTGAAATTATCGGTAACAGATAGTTTTGTGATAAGGTAATTTGGAAAGGGTAAAAGTAATAAAAGTAAATAAGGTGCGGCAATATGGACCAATCCTTTTTGTAGCAAAGGACTAGCCTAGACAAACTCTTATATAAAGGAAAGCACTCCCGAGGACACATGGGAATAATCGTCAAGCTAGTTTTCATCACGCTCATATGATTCACGTTCGGTACTTTGATAATTTGATATGTGGGTGGACCGGTGCTTGGGTACTGTCCTTCTTTGGACAAGCATCCCACTTATGATTAACCCCTATTGCAAGCATCCTCAATTACAACAGAAGTATTACGGTAAACCTAACCATAGCATGAAACATATGGATCCAAATCAGCCCCTTACGAAGCAACGCATAAACTAGGGTTTAAGCTTCTGTCACTCTAGCAACCCATCATCTACTTATTACTTCCCAATGCCTTCCCCTAGGCCCAAACAATGGTGAAGTGTCATGTAGTCGACGTTCACATGACACCACTAGAGGAAAGACAACATACATCTCATCAAAATATCGAATAAATACCAAATTGACATGACTACTTATAGCAACACTTCTCCCATGTCCTCAGGAACAAACGTAACTACTCACAAATCATATTCATGTTCATAATCAGAGGGGTATTAATATGCATAAAGGAACTGAACATAGGATCTTCCATCGAATAAACCAACTAACATGAACTACAAGGAGTAATCAACACTACTAGCAACCCACAGGTACCAATCTGAGGTTTTGAGACAAAGATTGGATATAAGAGATGAACTAGGGTATGAGATGAGATGGTGCTGGTGAAGATGTTGATGGTGATTGAGCCCCTCGTGATGAGAGGATCGATGGTGATGACGATGATGATGATTTCCCCCTCCCGGAGGGAAGTTTCACCGGCTGAACAACTCCACCGGAGCCCTAGATTGGTTCCGCCAAGGTTCCTCCTTGTGATGGCGGAGTTTCATCCCGTGAGCTTTCTTATGATTTTGTCCTCAACGAAAGACTCTATATAGCCAAAGATGGGCATCAGAGGGCTGCCAGGGGGACCACGAGGTAGGGGGCGCGCCCCCACCCTCGTGGACGGTGGGTGGCCCCCCTCTAGTACTTCTTTCGCTCAATATTTTTTATATATTCGGAAACGTGCTCCCGTGAAGTTTTAGGAATTTTGGAGTTGTGTAGAATAGGTCTCTGATATTTGCTCCTTTTCCAGCACAGAATTCCAGCTGCCGGCATTCTCCTTCTTTATGTAAACCTTGTAAAATAAGAGAGAATATGCATAATTATTGTGTCATAATGTGTAATAACAGCCCATAATGCAATACATATTGATATAAAGGCATGATGCAAAATGGACGTATCACACCGCCCACAACTCTTTGTGTTCTACTCGTGCATATCATCTACGCATAGACTTGGCTCGGATGCCACTGTTGGGAAACGTAGCATGCAATTTCAAAAAAATTCCTACGCTCATGCAAAATCTATCTAGGAGATGCATAGCAACGAGAGGGGGAGAGTGTGTCCAAGTACCCTCATAGACCGAAAGCAGAAGAGTTTGACAACGCAGTTGATGTAGGTGAACTTCTTGTTCCGAATGACAACGTACGACACCTCCGAGTTCTGCACATGTTCGGCTCGATGACGTCCCTCAAATTCTTGATCCAACAAAGTGTCGAGGGAGAGTTTTGTCAGCACGACGGCGTGGTGACGGTGATTGTGAAGTGATCCCCGCAGGTCTTCGCCTAAGCACTACGGCAATATGACTGGAGGCGAAAACTGTGGAGGGGGGCGCCGCACACGGCTACGAATTAATGTTGTGTGTTCTAGCGGTGCACCCCCCCCGCACATATATATATGTGGAGAGGGAGAGGGGCTGCAAGGGGCGCCCCAAGTAGGAGTAATCCCACTTGGGCGCCTCCTCCTAGTCGACCTCCCCCTTTCCATATCCATCGGAGGGGGAAGGAAACAGAGGGAGAGGGGAAGGAAAGGGGGAGGCTGAATCCTCCCCTTTCCTCCCCCTTCCCTTCCTTTCCTTCTCCTCCTACTCGGCCTATAGGGGGCGCACCAACCCCTTTTGGGGCTGGTCTGTCCCTCTCTTGGCCCATTAGGCCCATATAGCTTGCCGTGGGTTACCCGAAACCCCTTCCGGTGACCCGATACGTACCTAGTAGCCCCAGAACACTTCTGGTGTCCAAATACTATCGTCCTATATTAGAATTTTTACATATCGACCATCTCGAGACTCCTCGTCATGTCTGTGGTCTCATCCGGGACTCCAAACAACATTCAGTCACCAAATCACATAACTCATATAATATAAAATTGTCATGGAACGTTAAGCATGCGGGCCCTACGTGTTTGAGAACTATGTAGACATGACCGAGACACATCTCCGGTCAATAACCAACAGTGGAACCTGGATGCTCATATTGGTTCCTACATATTCTACGAAGATCTTTATCGGTCATACCGTAATGACAACATTCGTTATTCCCTTTGTCATCGGTATGTTACTTGCCCGAGATTCGATCGTCGGTATCTTCATACCTAATTCAATCTCGTTACTGGCAAGTCTCTTTACTCGCTTTGTAATGCATCATCCTGCAACTAACTCATTAGTCACATATTGCTTGCAAGGCTTATCCTGATGTACATTACTGAGAGGGCCCGGAGATACCTCTCTGATACTTGGAGTGACAAATCCTAATCTCGATCTATGCCAACCCAACAAACACCTTCGAAGATACCTGTAGAGCATCTTTATAATCACCCGGTTACGTTGTGGCATTTGATAGCACACAAGGTATTCCTCCGATATTCAGGAGTTGCATAATCTCATAGTCGAAGGAATATGTATTTGACATGAAGAAAGAAATAGCAATAAAACTTAACGATCATAATGCTAAGCTAACGGATGGGTCTTGTCCATCACATCATTCTCCCAATGATGTGATCTCATTCATCAAATGACAACACGTGTCTATGGCTAGGAAACTTAACCGTCTTTGATTAACGAGCTAGTCTAGTAGAGGCTTACTAGGGACACAGTGTTTTGTCTATGTATCCACACATGTATCAAGTTTCTGGTTAATACAATTCTAGCATGAATAATAAACATTTATCATGACATAAGGAAATATAAATAAAAACTTTATTATTACCTCTAGGGCATATTTCCTTCACCTGTGGCCAATGAGAATTTTACACATGGAAAATCCCCATTGGTCTGGGCTGTTAACGGGTTATCGGATGCAAACCGGAGCCTGATAGCTTAACGGCTACCCTTTACGATGGAAGCCACGTGTTGGCTACCCTTGATGAAAACACTTCCATGACGCAGTATTTATCTGTCATGGAGGTGGACATTTCCATCATGATAATTTCAGTATTGTCATGGAACACTTATACGACAACACTGGTATGACGATCTTGATTCTGTCATAAAATCGTCATGGATGTACATGCATGACAGAAAATGTGACCTACTGTGACAAACACGTATCATCACAGAAGTGGTTTTTTTGTAGTGTAAGAGTGAGGTCGTAGTCCTAGGATTCTCCGTGGAAGAGCAATATCGCATTACGCATAACCTAAACTGCAGACTGGCCATGTTCGCCGTTACATACTTGGGGATGCCAATGGGTGATACGAAGATCCTGATGAGTGCATTTGACCCGATGGTAGGGCGTTTGGCATGTCAGGCTGAGCCGTGCCATGGACGATCTACCTCTAAGGGGAGTAAATTGGTCCTTATTAGCTCTAACCTTTCGAGCCTTGATACGTCTCCAACGTATCTATAATTTATGAATTATTCATGCCATGTTTACAAAAATTCTATATGGTATTGGTATGATTTGAATGGAACTAACCTAGACTAACATTGTTTTCAGCAGAACTACTGTGGTGTTGTTTTTTGTGCAGAAATCAAAGTTCTCCAAATGCAGCAAAACTTTTTGATGGTTTTTTTGGAACAAAATAGGCACTAGAAACTTCGTGGGAGGACCAGAAGGGGAAGGAGGTGGCAACTAGGCACCAGGGCACGCCACCCCCTCTAGCACGCCCTGGTGAGTAATGGGCCCCTGAAGCCCATCACAGAATGAGACCAACACCAACAAATCCTATAAATACATAAAACCCCCAGAAATAACCCTAGATCAAAGTTCCACCACCGCAAGCCTTAGTAGCCACGAAAAACCAATCTAGACCCTATTCTGACACCCTGCCAGAGGGGGAAATCATCATCAGAGGCCATCTTCATCATCCCAGCTGTCTCCATGATGAGGAGGGAGTAGTCCACCCTCAGGGCTGAGGGTTTGTATTTGTATCTATGTGTTTGATCTCTCTCTATCTCTCGAGTTCTTCATTTGGCACGATCTTGATGTATCGTGAGATTTGTTAATATAGTTGGATCATATGGTGTTTCTCCCTCTCTATCTTGTTGCGGTGAATTGAGTTTTACCTTTGAGATTTCACTTGTATCGGATTGAATACTCTGTTGGATTTGAGAACACTTTATGTATGTTTTGGCACTCAACTTGTTGATTTCCGCGGTAACATTGGGGTAATCGATGCATAGGGGTTGATGCATGTTTTCATCCTTGTTTCTCTGGTAGAAATCATGGGCACTCTTTGAGGTTCTTTGCGTTGGATTGAATATTATGAATCTGAAGTTGTTTGATGCATATCATATAATCAAGTCATGGATACTTGTGGTGACATTGGAATATCTAGGTGACATTAGAGTTGGTTGATGTGTATCATATGGTGTTATTTTAGTATGAACTCTTGGGCTGTTTGTGACACATATAGAAATAGCTCAATAGGTCGATTGAAAAGGATAACTTTGAGGTGGTTTCGTACCCTACAAACAATTTCTTCTTATGTTCTCCACTAGATAAGAACTTTGGAGTGATTCTTTATCGCATGTTGAGGGATCGCCATAGGATCTAACTATGTTAGCACTGTTGAGAGATTGCACTAGCGAAAGTATGAAACCTAGGCCTTATTTTCAAGCATTGCAATACCGTTTGTGCTCACTTTTGTTACTTGCTACCTTGTTGTTTTTTATTGTTCCTACTACAAAAATCAATATCTACTATCATTACTACGCTTGTATCACCATCTCTTCGCCGAACTAGTGCACCTATACAATTTACCGTTGTATTTGGTGTGTTGGTGACACAAGAGACTTTTTGTTATTTGGTTGTAGGGTTGTTTGAGAGAGACTATCTTCATACTATGCCTCCCACAGATTGGTAAACCTTAGGTCATCCACTTGAGGGAAATTTTCTACTATCCTACAAAACTATACGCTTTGAAGCCCAACACGAGTCTACAAGAACAAGTTTGTGTAGTAGACATCAAGCCTCCCCATGTATATGATGGGGATGTATATCTTACCGGAGGGCGTACATAGTTCATTCGACAAGGAGCTCGCTAGGGTCTTCTTGCAGGCAACCAATGGCCACCAGAAGTATCACATGGTCAAGTGGGTGGACATTTGCATGCCCAAGGACTGGGAGGCCTAGGTATTATGGCCTCCCATCGTATGAACGTCGCGCTCATGCTGAGTTGGGTTTGGAGGATCATGCGAGGCGATGGGGGCTTGTGGCTTCAGATCATCCAAGCAAAATACCTAAGGGGTGAACCCTTGTTGGCATGTTCCCGCTCAAGAGGATTCCAGTTTTAGAGATCCATCCAAGGGATCAAGGAGGACATTCGTCTAGAAATCTCCTTCTCAATAGGTAATGGGGATGGGACACAATTCTGGATGGACCCACGGATGGGTATCGAGCCCCTCAGGGTAGGATTCCCTATCCTATTTTCTATCTGCACAGACCCGTTACTCATCGTCTCCACAACTGCACGCTCTGGACACAGGGATATACGGTTTAGCCGGACGTTTGGGAAGGAGGAGAATATTGAGTGGTCTAGGTTATGGGTAGCCCTACCGCCGGTATTGTCAAATTATCCGGACACCGTGTCCTAGCAGCTCTCACCATCGGGCGAGTTCTCTGTCAACTCGACATACCAAGCATTATGTCGCCCCCTACCATTCCTTGGCTTTCTCCCTTGTGGAAGGCCCCTTTTCCCTTGAATATCAAGATCTTTGTTTGGAAACTCCTTAGAGATCGTCTCCCTCCAGGGACCGAGGTGCGTAAGCCGCAAGGCCGGGGGAATGGCATGTGCCCATTGTCGGTGTACTAGATTAGGGGTACCCTAGTACCCCGAACTTGTGCACGGGCAGTTGCAGCACACTGCGGCAAAGGCTTGCCGGGCGAACGCCAAGATCCACCAAGGTTCCCTTGGAGCCATCCAAGAACAAAGTATTTAAGCTAAGGAGACAAGACCCCGGCAAGAGGAGCTTGCCGGGAAGGCCAACCAAGGCGCTCCAAGGAACTTGCCGCGACGCGCCACGCGCTCCGGCAAAGCGGCAAGGCCCCGGCAAGAGGAGCTTGCCGGGAAGACTAAACAAGGTACACCGAGGCCCGGTGAGCGACGAGCTTCTGGGCCCGGCGAAGATAACGACAGCGGCAAGGCGCTTGCCGCGGCAGGCGGCCACTCTGCGTCCATGCTCCAGCGCATCCACCAACGTGTCACTCTGGGGGCCTCTCCGGGAGCGCGTGGCGGGAGGCTGTGCAGCCAGCGGTGCGCAGTGGCATGCGAAGCTGACAAGATCGCCATCGTGGCGAACGGTGGCGCCCCTAACGGTCCTTTTCTGCACTGTTCGGGCGACTCAGACGGGCATTTAATGCCCTTGTCCCCTGCCGTCAGGGTTAGGTAGGGTACACTGTACAAGCAACTGTATCAACTACCTCACTTTTTATGTTTTTACCCTCCTCTGCGTTGCCACCTGTCGGTGACCCCTTTAGCGTATAAAAGGAGGCCCGTGCGCAACGTAGAGGGGGTTCAGTTCGGAGCCTCAGACAGTGGGCTTCGATTCGTTGGTAGCCCAGAAAACATCACACTCTCTCGCTCGAGAGCAAGAACACCAGGTAATACAACCAGACAAGCAGCAGTAGGAGTGTTATCTCTCCGGAGAGCTCCGAAGCTGGGTAAACTGCTCGTGTGCCTTGCCTCGATCTGCTCTTCGTGCGACCTCCTCCCCCCGCCGAACCGAAAGGGGTCCGTTCTGCCGGCCCCATAGGTGTTTGTGGATCAGTTCTCCCCGACATCTTTGGCGCGCCAGGTAGGGGTGTTGAGATTGTGTGAACCAGATCCGGCGTTCACACGAGCTAGATCTTTATTCCCTTCATCAACATGCCGCCGAAGAAGAAGACTTCGGCAGCTCCATCCACGTCACTTCCGCCACCGTTGGAGCAAACGAGTGGTGGGATGGACGCCGGCGGAAGAAAGGACGTCGACGAGGAAGCTCGTGATGCCGCCAGGTCCAAGAACAAGGCTGCACAAACCTCGGTGACTGTACATGTTCCACGCCACTCTCAGGAGGCACAAGATCAACAGCGTCATGGCACTAGTAATGCCATACGCATGATAGCCCAAGACCAAGCTGGTGGATCTCGGAGCGTTCAAGACCAGCATGCACGCCAGCGTGCTGGCACGAGCGGGGCACGGTCGCCTGGACGAGATACTGCTCCTTCTAACATAGTTAGAAGTTCGAGCACGTCCCGCTCCTCGCGCCGTCCGCCACTGCCACCCACCACTCCAGCAGAAGCTTTGGTGAGAGCTCAACTTCTCCTAGATTACCCTCCGACATCGAACAAGATCGACGAATGGAGGGCTACCATTCAGAGTCTCATCGGCTACGCCAACGGCGACACTTCACGGCAGCCGAGCGCGTCGCCGCGGCGGCAGGACTGCCGGACGCGAGCCGGTGGCGACGAAACGGGCAGAGGTGCAACTACCATGCAATCACCGCCCCGAAGACCAAGATCGCCGACTCGCCGGATCCACCTCGACAGCGACTCCACTGCATCGTCGGATCCACGAGCTCGTCGCGATCAGCGCCAAGTTCTTCATGATCGACAACAAGAAGACGCTCGAACCCGCATCGAGCGCCGAAGAGAAGCGCGACGTCAATTCGACAAGCGCGCTGGGCCTTCTATTGACATGCATGCGCCAGGGGAACCAGGCGATCTGCTGTACACGGTAGGTTGTCCTGCGTTCACTCGTGAGCTGCGGCAAGTCCAGTGGCCCAGTACAAAGAACTTCAAGCCAGACGTACCGGAGAAGTACGACGGCAAGACGCATCCGTCAGAGTTCCTCAGCATCTACACCATTGCAGTACAAGCTGCCGGGGGACGAGATGACAAGATCCTTGCCAACTACTTCCCGCTGGTGCTCAAGCCCAATGTCAGATCCTGGCTCATGCACTTGCCGGACAACTCCATATCCTCTTGGGCTGATCTGTGCCATCAGTTTGTCGGCGCCTTTACCGGCGGACACAAGCCTCATGGCCAGGAGAGTGATCTTCATCTGCTCGCCCAGAAGGAAGGAGAGCCCCTGCGCAAGTACATTCAGAGATTCAGTAGCGTGCAGCACAACATCCCAGACGTCCACCCTGCCGCGGTGATCAGCGCGTTCCATCAGAACGTGCGGAACCGCAGGATGCGGGAGGAAATGGCGATGTGCAAGATCAGGGACGTCAGTGAATTATATGCATTGGCCGACAAGTGTGCGCGTGCTGAGGAAGGGAGGAGACTCCCCGGAGAAAATATAGGAGCGGGAGGATCTGACAGTGAAGATGCTGCCCCGACAAGGAAAAACCGGCGGCGGAACAACAGAAGGAGGAAAGGCAAGGAAGTGCTAGTTGTTGAGCAGTCCGGCAACGGTGGCGGTGCCAAGGAAGCCAAAGCTGGTGACTCTGGCAAGGAGGTTGCCGCGGAGGTGGCGGTCACCGACAAGCAGGACGGCACCAACAAGCAGTATTGCAAGATTCATCGCACCAAGGGCCATGATCTTCAGAACTGTAAGAGGGTTGAGCAGCTTGTTGAGCAACAGAAAGCTAAATACGAGCGGCGCGACAAGGAGAAGGCCCAGGAAGGAGCTGGTGGATCTGGCAAGAAACGTCCCGGTCGAGGAGGACGCTGCGGCAAGGCCAAACAGCGGCAAGGAGACAGACCTCCTCGCGGCCGCGACAAGGATGAAGATGACGGCGACGATGAAGATATGGATGATGAGGAGACTGATGAGCAGGAGTTCCAGAAAGCCACATAGGTCCTGTGCATTGACGGTGGTGCTTCTCTGCATGCCTCACACCGCCAGCTCAAGCAGTGGGTGCGGGAAGTTAATGCAGCAAAACCACCCGTCGAGTCACGCAAGCCTCTGAAATGGTCTGGCACGCCTATCATCTTTGATATTGAGGCCACCCGGATCGCATAACTGCGGTCAGGTGCTTGCCGATGCTGGTTTCACCAACAATCCGCAACCTCAAGGTCACTAAGATGCTAGTTGACGGCGGGGCCGGCTTGAACCTAATCTCCTCCGCTGTGCTCCAGAAGCTCCAGATCCCTGACAGCGAGCTCGAAGAGACTGGCACATTTCAAGGAATTAACCCAGGAAGGAGCAAGCCAAAGGGAAAGATCACGTTGCCGGTAACATTTGGTAGTGAGCTGAACTTCAGGACTGAGAGGGTCACGTTTGACGTTGCCGACATTCCATTACCTTATAATGGAATCCTTGGCCGTCCGGCACTCGCCAAGTTCATGGCATCCTCTCACTATGCGTACAACGTACTGAAAATGCCAGGCCCAATAAGTGTCATCTCTGTCCCTGGCGACAAGAAGGATGCTCTTATCTGTGCCGACAAGATCTACCGGGAAGCAGCAGCCGCAGCAGAACGTAGGACACTTGCCGCTGAAGCTCCCGGGGGGAAGAAGAAGACCAAGTCCGGCAAGAGCTCTGATGCCCACTCCGGCAAGCGCACTTCTTCGGAGTGCTGCGCTACCATCAAGGACGCACCATCGAGCTCCACCGGCAAGTGTAAGAAGGCAATGGCAGCTCCACCTGAGACTAAGAAGGTGTCCGCCAAGGAGGATGGCACTGGTGGTACCTTCACCATCAGCGCCACTCTTGACCCTAAATAGGAAAGCGCGCTCGTTGCTTTCCTGCGGGCGAACGTCGACGTGTTTGCGTGGCAACCGTCTGATATCCCCGGTGTTCCCAGGAAAGTGGTTGAGCACCACCTTGCCGTCTGTCCTCATGCGCGGCCCGTCAAGCAGAGAGTCAGGAAGCAGGCAGTAGAGCGCCAAGAATTCATCGCAGAAGAAATCAAGAAGTTGGAAGCAGCAGGCCTTGTCAGAGGAGTACTCCATCCCACGTGGTTGGCCAACCCTGTTGTTGTGCGCAAAGCTAACGGGAAATGGAGACTTTGTATTGACTTCACTGATGTTAATAAAGCTTGTCCCAAAGACCCATTTCCCTTGCCGCGTATTGACCAGATTGTTGACTCCACAGCCGGATGTGATTTGCTTTCATTTCTTGATGCATACTCAGGATACAATCAGATCTTCATGGCAGAAGAAGATGAAGAGAAAACCGCATTTATCACCCCATGTGGCACGTACTGCTCCGTACGGATGCCTTTCGGTTTAAAGAATGCTGGTTCAACATTCGCAAGGGTAGTCCACCATGCTTTTGAGCCACAAATACACAGAAATGTGTAAGCTTACATGGATGACATAGTGGTCAAGAGCAAGAACAAAGCGACCTTGATTCAAGATTTAGACGAGACATTTGCAAACCTGCGCAAGATCAACCTCAAGCTTAACCCCGAGAAGTGCGTGTTTGGAGTCCCTTCCGGCAAGCTTCTCGGGTTCTTCGTGTCTCAGCGGGGAATTGAAGCCAATCCCGACAAGATCAAAGCCTTTGGGCAGATCGATGCACCAAAGCGCGTCAAGGATGTACGAAGGCTTGCCGGTTGCGTGGCTGCTCTCAGCAGGTTTATCTCTAGATCTGCTGAGCGCGCCCTGCCATTTTTCAAAATTTTGAAAAAGGCAGGTCCAATGAAATGGACTCCGGAAGTGGAGGCTGCGCTGCAGGACTTGAAGAGATACCTGTACTCCACTCCAACGCTTGTCGCACCTAAGCCGCAAGAGAAGTTGCTGCTGTATATAGCGGCAACCAATCAAGTGGTTAGTGCTGCGTTAGTGGCGGAGAGGGAGGCGGATGATGAGCCAACAACCACGGCAGATCCATCCAGCGACAAGCAGGGCGCTTCACCGACAAGCTATGGTCCCGACAAACATGGGTTTGCACAGGAACATGATAAGATGCCAAGGAAAATGATGCAGCGCCCAGTTTACTTTGTCAGCTCTCTTCTGCAGGGGGCTAGATCAAGGTACTCTGGTGTGCAGAAGTTGCTTTTCGGCCTCCTCATGGCCTCGAGAAAGCTGCGCCATTACTTCCAAGCGCATGAGATCACAGTCGTCACTCACTTTCCGCTGAAGAGGATACTGCAAAATCCAGAAGCAACGGGCAGGATTGTCGAGTGGGTGCTAGAACTGTCAAGCTTTGGTCTCAAATTTGAGAGCACTTCAACTATCCAAAGCAGAGCATTGGCAGAGTTCATAGCAGAGTGGACGCCAACCCCAGATGAAGAAATTTCAGAAATGAGCATCCCCGTCAAAGAGGCAAACAAAGAGTGGCTGATGTACTTTGATGGTGCTTTCTCGCTGCAAGGCGCCGGTGCAGGCATACTGCTTGTCGCACCCACCGGAGAGCACCTCAAGTACGTAGTCCAGATGCACTTTCCCAAAGAGCAGGAAACCAACAATACTGCAGAGTATGAAGGATTGCTTGCCGGTCTCAGAATCGCAGCAGACCTTGGGATCAAGAAGCTCATTGTCAGGGGTGACTCACAGCTTGTCGTCCGACAAGTGAACAAGAACTACCAGAGTCCGTTGATGGAAGCGTATGTTGATGAAGTGAGGAAGCTAGAAGAGCACTTTGACGGCCTACAAATGGAGCATATCCCAAGAGCTCAGAATGATATTACTGATGGCCTGTCAAAGTGCGCCGCACTAAAGTTACCTGTGGAACCAGGGATCTTTGTGCTTAAGTTGACTCAACCATCCGTAACACCATCAACTGGACAAAGCAAGAAGAGGAAGTTGGTTCCTAGTGACTACTTTCCGGCAGAGCTCCCCGAAGCCGCCGCCAAGAAAGTCCCCAAGATCAACACCAAGGATGCTGAGGGGCAGTCTGCTCTGGCAAGCCTTATGGTTTGTTCCGTTGAAGCAGACGCTCCCGACAAGTTTTGCTCCGGCAAGCTTGCCGGGGAAGATCAAGCTCCGGCAGGGCCGCAAGCCCTTGCCGTGGAAGCGGATGTTCCCGCAGCAGCAGATGCGCCTTTAGTCCCTGTTGTCGAGCCACAAGCTCTAGCATGGGCACAACAGATTGTCCACTTCCTTCGGACAGCAGAACTTCCCGAAGAACAAGAAGAAGCAGAAAGAGTAGCCCGGCAGTCAAGTATGTACCAATTTGTCGATAGCATACTGTACAGAAGAAGACTCAATGGTGTGAAATTGAAGTGTATTCGCCGGGAAGATGGACAAAAGCTGTTGGCGGAGATACATGGAGGCATATGTGGCCACCACATTGGCGCAAGAGCACTTACCGGCAAAGCTTTCCGGCAAGGTTTCTTTTGGCCGACAGCCCTCCAGGATGCAACTGCACAAGTAACCAAGTGTGAAGCGTGCCAGTTCCACTCCAAACAGACACACCAGCCAGCTCAAGCTCTCCAGACAATCCCTTTATCCTGGCCATTTTCGGTCTGGGGGCTCGATATCCTCGGCCCCTTCCCCCGAGCTGTCGGGGGCTTTGAGTACTTGTACGTCGCAATCGACAAGTTCACAAACTGGCCGGAAGTGCAGCCAGTGAGGAAGGTGACAGCACAGTCAGCAGTCAAGTTCTTCAGGTCGATTGTTTGCCGTTTCGGGATCCCTAACAGGATCATCACCGACAACGGCACGCAATTCACGAGCCGCACCTTCATGCAGTACGTCCAAGACCTTGGCGCCAAGGTCTGCTTCGCTTCTATTGCTCATCCAAGAAGCAACGGTCAAGCAGAGAGGGCAAATGCTGAAGTGCTGCGCGGGCTCAAGACCAGAACTTTCGACAGGCTGCACAGGTGCGGAAGAAACTGGATCGAGGAGCTGCCGGTGGTTCTTTGGTCGATCAGAACGACGCCAAATTGAGCCACTGGCCAGACACCTTTCGCTCTAGTCTATGGAGCGGAGGCAGTTCTCCCCACGGAACTCGTATACGGATCACCTCGAGTGCTCGCTTATGATGAGCTTGAGCAAGAACAGCTGCGGCAAGACGACGCGCTGCTCCTTGAGGAAGATCGTCTTCAGGCTGCTGTACGAGCTGCTCGATACTAGCAAGCTTTGCGCCGCTATCATAGCCACAAAGTTAAAGCCAGAAGCTTCGAGGAAGGCGACCTTGTTCTTCGGCACGTTCAATCCGCCAAGAATTCCAACAAGTTGACGCTGAAGTGGGAAGGCCCTTATCGGGTAAGACGAGTCACAAGGCCTGGCGCTGTCTGCCTTGAGACCGAAGATGGCGTTCCGGTGAGCAACTCCTGGAACATAGAACATCTTCGTAAGTTTTTCCCATAAGGCGCGGTTGCCGGAACCCGTTTCGACAACCACCTTTTATACAAGTCTTGCCGCTGTTGCATGTAATCCTTTGTACAAAGCCGGGCGCAGATCCCGTGCATAAGTAAAACCCCATGTGCTCCGCACATCTTGTCCATTTCATGCGTTAGTTCCTTTCTTGCATGCGATTATCTGACACTTTGTGCAGCACTTGCATCCGGTAAGCAGTAACGAGCCGAAGAGCTCCATATTATTATTTTTTTCTCTTCTTTCTTTTTCTTTTAAAGGAAAAGAAGCTTCTCTCGCACACAAGTTTGCCGGGGGGAGGAGAAGATTGTGGTATGGCCCAGGCGTCGTTCAAACAAAGACTTGCCTTAGCGGGAAGCAAATGACAGAAAAGCTAAGTCGCCAAAGTTTGAGCAATCACTTTTTTAAATTTTTGAGTTATCTTCCTCGAACGACCCTGCTTTGTATGGAAAACCTGTGCGCGGAGGAACCAACTCGTGGCTAGTTGCGCCCTTACTTTGTTTCGAGTCCGCTCAACAGCTTAAGCGTGCTGCATCTAGTCGCGACAAGGTTTCTTGTCGGAAGCAGCGCTGCCAGCAGGCTGCTGAAGTTCCGCACTCAGCACTCGCGGCTCGGGCGCCTGCGCCGACAAGTTCCCTAGAAGCGTAGGGTGAAAACATACAAAGGAAGGAATCTAGTAGAGGAAATAACATTGCAATTGATAACAGAAATAAAGTTATATTACAAAGATAACTTGTCGCAGCTCTAACAGACTGTTTTCATAACATGACTAGCGGCGACAAGGGAAAAGAAGAAATGGGCGGCCTAATCTACGCGTCCGCCCTTGACTGTCTTGATCTCGCTCATCTTGTCCACAATGGGTGCGACAAGGGCCTTGAGTGCATCCAGATCGGCGTCAGGCGGCAAGGACCTGAGGACGTTGGTGAAGCTGAGGCCTGGATTGCGGAAGGCTACCTTCATCAGCACCTTCTGGAGAACCCCGGCGTAGATTTTGCGCGACTCGTCGGCCAGCTGCTTCGGGATCCTCTCCCAAAGCCGTTGGAGTGTCGTCGCCACGCCCTTGAAGAATAAGCTGAGCTTGGCGCTGGGTTGAAGGCTCTCGTCGGAAGGATACCCAAAGTCCTCCATCCCCAGCTGCGCCAGCTCCTCGTTGATGACGGCGGCAGTGTTCACCAGTCCCTCGGTCCAGTGCTCCACTATGTCTCTGAACGAGTTCTGGGTAACTGCAATGCTCTCCAGCAGCGCCGCGTCAGCCTTGACCTTCTCCGACAAGGTCTTCTCCCGCTCCTTGACGGCCTCCAGCGTCTGCGTTAGCGTGGCCAGCTTCAGCTCCAGGTCTGCTTTGGAATCCTTGGCGGCACTGAGCTCCTTGCCCCTCTCAGCGAGAAGGCCTTGCAGCTCACCATGGGCGGCAGCATCCTTCTCGCGCTCACGCTTGAGCGCGGCAAGCTCCTCGCCGCTCTTCCCAATATCGGCCTCCAGCTGCGCCACCTTCTCCTCTAGCTCTTTCTTGGCGGCCTCTGCAGTTGCCACAGCGTCCTTTGCCTCCTTGAGCGCCCCGCCAAGTGCTCGCTCACGCTCGGCGAGCTCTTCCTCGTAGCTGTCGAGGTGGGCCTTCCGCTGCACTAGTTCACCTTCCCGCGCGGACTGCTTCTCGGCAGCCAGCCTTTGTTCCTCCTCAGCCTTGGCCTTCTCGAGAAGAAAGGCCGTGCGCTCCTTGTCGACTCGCTCCCGCTCCTGCGCCAGGGACCGGAGAGCTTCTTGATTTTGGCCCCGGAGCTCTTCTGCGCGCTTTTCCATGTCAACTCCCGCCTTCGCGACGAGCGCTTCCCGGGAAGCCAGCTTGGCTTGCCGGTTGCGGTAGAGTGACAGCAGCTTCCGCAGCAGCTGCTTCTCCCCAGGCTCGCCGCTGCTGCTGCCGGGCGCGTCAACCAAAGACAGTCCAGCGGAGGCGAGCACCTCCCCGTCAAAAGTCTCCCCCTCGACTGGCGCCCTGGAGCTCGACGCCCAGGGTAGCTTGATGAAGATATTGTCACCGGCCTGCAAGTAGGTGCCGGGCTGGGGCTCCTCGGAGCCCGGCTCCACAGAAGCGGCAGAGGGTTCGGCGTTCGGTGCAGCGCCCGGCGCTCCTGCGGCCTCAGGGTCGTCAGTGCGATCGCCCGACCCCTCGCCGGCTTCCGCAGCAGCAGCCCCGGCGGCCTCCTCGCCGGCGGTCTCATCAGCACCGGCACCTTCCTCGCCGGCGCCCTCTGTCTCCATTGGCTCAGCCGAAGATGGGTCTGGAGAACGAAGAAGGGAGGAAAATCAATCAAAAATCCAAGAAGGGAAAAACAGAAGAAGCAGAACCCAAGGGAAAGTTTCTGGGCAAGTGGATTACCTGCGCCAAGATCTTCAGTTGCGGCCTCGGTCGCCGCAGGATTAGCAGTGTCGTCCCTTGCCGGAAAGTCCCCCCTTGCCGGAGAGCGCTCCCTTGCCGGGGACTCCTCCCTTGGCGGCGCAGTCGAAGCAGGTGGCACTTCGGGACCGGCCTCCGGGCGCTCCTGATGAGGCTGCTCTGCTCCTGCACAAGTCAATAAGCAAGAAATCAACAAAGGAAAAAGCACTCAAGCGCGCCCGGCAGCAGAAGGCTAAACTATGAACTTACGCTGGGGGCTGCGCTGGGAGCTGCTCGGAGGGGTGATTGCCGGGTCCGTCAAGGTGGTCTCGGGCCCACCTCCTGCTGACACGATGGGGTCATCCTCGATGACGATCACTGCGGCCTTGGCCCTCTTCGTCGCTCTCTAGGCCAGTGTTCTGAAGAGAAAGGAATCCAGATTGGAGCAAGTCAAATACAAGATATAAACAGCAAGATTGAAGGATCATAAGAGCACCAAAGTAACTTACTCTTCTTCCTCTTCGTCGGAGCTGAGCGCGGAAAGATCGAAGTCCGGCCCTCCTCCGGTGCGGCGGGGTGGAGGAGTAGGATCCCTTGCCCGCTTGGCGGGGGCAGTGGCAGTGGCCCGGGAAGATCCCGCTCCAGTTGCCGCTGTTGCGTGAGGCGCTCCCGCGGCAACATTGCTTGCCGCGGTGGAGCGCGTCGCGTGGCTCGGTGGCTGTGGAGCCGGCTGCCGCCCCGATGCGTCCCCGGCCCTGCGGAGCCACCTCCTTGGCGGGACCGGGGGCTCCGCCTGCGGCAAGTTCTCTGAAGGCTCAGCCTCCTCCTCGCCGGCCTTGCTCGACTCGGCTTCGGAACCGGCAGGCTCCTCCTCGCCCATGAACTCCGCGCGTTCGGCAAGGTTTGCCGCCTCTGCAGCCTCCGCCTCCTCCACAGTAAACCCAAACACACCTGCAGCAGCTGCGACCGCAGCCTCTTCCGCCCTAGTAGCGATGAGCTGCAGCTCCTCATCGGTGGTGTCACGGGTGAGGCTCTTCTCCTCGTCAGCGCGGACTGGCACTTCCTCCAAGGTGTCGAAGAACGATCGCACAACGTCATCCGCAGGCTCTTGCCAAGTTGGGACGATGCCGTGTGAATCGCACAACGGCATCATGGCGTGGATCCGGTCAAGCGAAGAGTTATTGCACAAAGGAACTACGCCCCTCGGCAGTGTGAATGGGTGCTGGGGGTCGCGTTTGAATAATTCCAAGAGCATTGCATCCAACTCCAAGACGGTGAAGTTGCAGTTGAGGCCCGGCCGCGGCCTCATGATGTCCACCGAATTCTTGAATTCCCAGGCGGGCCTCCCCCTCTCCTGCAGGGGGGCAATGCGGCGGCGGAGGAAATCTGCCCCGACAGCACCTACGGTGAGCCCGGCAAGCCTGAGGCGAAGAATCCTAGTGATGGCGATCTTTAGCCTCTCGTCTTCCGGGTCCACTTTGCTCCAGTCATTGCCGCGCACTATTGGAGTTTGGCGCACGGCGGTGAAGGGCTGCGGATTCTCCTCGACGATCCAGCACCACTCCGCTCTCCACTCCTCCCACTTGCTGCGGAGCTCACCCTCCAAGTACGCCTCTTTCTTGCCGACTCTCGAGACCCAGGCAATCCCTCCGGCAAGTGGCTCTCCTCTCTCTACCCGAGGTATGAAGAAGTGGCGAAAAAGGGCAACACTAGGGTGGACTCGGACAAAGTTTTCGCACAAGTGTGCGAAAACTGCCATGGTCAGGACAACATTGGGGGTGAAGTCAAGGAGGCGGAAGCCATATGTGTTCATAATGTCACAAAAGAACTCCGAGAAGGGCGGGCAGAGCCCGCAGTAGAAGAATAGCGGGAAGAACGGGTACCCGTTTGAAGCCAACTCCGAGGCAGCGGCCGGGAATACCCTCGTGCGCGGATGCGCACGCGTCTCCGTCGCCCAAAAGAGGTAGAAGTACTCCCTCAGCTCCTGCACGCCGAGCTGGGGGGTGAAGATCGCCCGCTCCTTCCGCAGCGCCGCGAGCCGCTGCGCCTCGGCCGACTTCACACCCTTTCCCTTGTCGACTTTCGGGGCCATGGAGGAGGTGGTGGGGAAGGTCGACGGCATGGTGATTCTGGTGGCAATGGGGGGGCGGAAAGCTGCTCTCTCGGCTTCGAGAAGAAGGGGGGAGCGGCGGAGTTTGTGAAGAAGGAGTAGCAGCAACCAGCGAGGGGGAGCGAACTGCCCCTGTTTCCTCTGCTTATAAAGAGGGACGGGGCGGACGTTTCGGCCTTCCTAATAAACAACCACCCACGATCTCTCCCACGATGCCGCATTCAACACATGCCGTTATGGGAGAGTGCGGTGGATACGGAACAAGATTTGGCATGGCCCAGCCCGCGTGTGCCCGTGCCCTGTCTTGGGCCTGGCCCAACAGCGCTCGGCACCGTGTCTGGCCCAGGCCCGGGGGCTCCTGTCGGTGTACTAGATTAGGGGTACCCTAGTACCCCGAACTTGTGCACGGGCAGTTGCAGCACCCCTCGGCAAAGGCTTGCCGGGCGAACGCCAAGATCCGCCAAGGTTCCCTTGGAGCCATCCAAGAACAAAGTATTTAAGCTAAGGAGACAAGACCCCGGCAGGAGGAGCTTGCCGGGAAGGCCAACCAAGGCGCTCCAAGGAACTTGTCGCGACGCGCCACGCGCTCCGGCAAGGCGGCAAGGCCCTGGCAAGAGGAGCTTGCCGGGAAGACTAAACAAGGTACACCGAGGCCCCGTGAGCGACGAGCTTCTGGGCTCGGTGAAGATAACGACAGCGGCAAGGCGCTTGCCACGGCAGGCGGCCACTCTGCGTCCACGCTCCAGCGCATCCACCAACGTGTCGCTCTGGGGGCCTCTCCGGGCGCACGTGGCGGGAGGCTGTGCAGCCAGCGGTGCACAGTGGCATGCGAAGCTGACAAGATCGCCATCGTGGCGAACGGTGGCGCCCCTAACGGTCCTTTTCTGCACTGTTCGGGCGACTCAGACGGGCATTTAATGCCCTTGTCCCCTGCCGTCAGGGTTAGGTAGGGTACACTGTACAAGCAACTGTATCAACTACCTTGCTTTTTACGTTTTTACCCTCCTCTGCGTTGCCACCTGTCGGTGACCCCTTTAGCGTATAAAAGGAGGCCCGTGCGCAATGTAGAGGGGGTTCGGTTCGGAGCGTCAGACAGTGGGCTTCGATTCATTGGTAGCCCAGAAAACATCACACTCTCTCGCTCGAGAGCAAGAACACCAGGTAATACAACCAGACAAGCAGCAGTAGGAGTGTTATCTCTCCGGAGAGCTCCGAAGCTGGGTAAACTGCTCGTGTGCCTCGCCTCGATCTGCTCTTCGTGCGACCTCCGCCCCCCGCCAAACCGAAAGGGGCCCGGTCCGCCGGCCCCATAGGTGTTCGTGGATCAGTTCTCCCCGACACCCATTATGCACAATGCCTGAGAATGGAACTCACATCATATTCTCATGTACCTCGGTGTAACACCCCGGTGTAATGATGCTACAGTAACCCCTGGGGTTAAGTTAATCTTTTTGCTAAACATGTGCCTGATCATTATTGTCTCATGTTCTTTCAAAATTCCAGTTGAATTCAAATTCAAATTCTGTGTGAAATTCAAAATGCTCAGACATGAAAACAAAAATGTTCATCATGTGCAATTATTCCACAACTAATATTGGTGGTGAACCAACATTTTTGCAAAGGGATTATGTGGCCAAAACTACTTAAAACAGTGACCTAAGCAATAAATTAAATGCCTTTTTAATTTATAAAATTGGCATTTCTTTTTCTAAAGTCTCACAATATTTTTGTGGCAGTGCAATATACTTCTTTGAAATTATTTTGGCCAATGGCATAATTTTTGCAAAGTCTTTATTGGCTAAAAGAAAAAAAGGAAAAGGAGAGAAGAAGGGGTGGGAGAGCCCCTGGCCTCCCCTTGGGCTTCGGCCCATCCCAGCAGGCCGGCCCACCTCACCCAGCCTGGCCGGCCCAGCTCCCCGAAGCGCGCCTCCCTCCTGTTCCCCCGACCGGGCGAGGCAGAGCGCGCCCGTCGCCGCCGAACCACCTCGCCGTCGACGCCTCCGCGAGAGGATAAGGCCTCCGCGCCCCCCTCGACACCTCGGCCTCCTCCTAAGCTAGCCCTACTCACCTCCGCCTCTCCCACTCCCCTCCAGATTCCCCTCGAGCTCTCCCCTCTCTCTAACCTGGGCGTGCCTGCCGGCGTCGCTGCATCGATCCCGCGGCCACCGTCTTCGCCCTGCGTCGCCAACATGCCGTAGGCGTCCGCCGTCGTCCTCCACGTCAAACGGTGCCCATCGTTGGAGCCGGAAGGCTCCGCAGGGCCGGATCCACCCTGTCTTCCTCCTCGGGACGCCCGAGCTCACCACCGTCGATTCGCTCCGTTGAGCCTCCCCCAAGCCCACGCTTGCACACCTACAGGCGCCTGGTGAGCTTCGCACCTCCTCCCCCTCTCCGTTAGCTCTCTCTCGCCCCGTAGCCACCGTCGTTTGCGTGGCCGAACCCGTTGCCGCCTAGCTCGTCGCCGGCGCGGACCCGGTGACCTTTTGGTCCCGCCAACATGTCCAACAAGCTCCATGCGCCGCGTAGACCTCGCCCAGCTCCTTAGTTCGCCAACACGCGCACCGCAACGCCGGTTCCGTCACCGCCCGAACCTCGCCTCCGCCACCCCTCGTCGCCGGTGCCGTTCCCGGCCAACTCCGGCGAAGCCAACACCACCGTTTGACTCGCGGGCGAGGACTCGTCCGAACGCAGCCAACCGCGCGGCAAATGGTGCCCTCTAGCGCCTTTTCGGGCTGCTCCGCCGTGCACCACCGTGCTTTGGGTCGCCGCAGCAGCTCCGGCGATGCGTCCGAAGTGGCGCCAGCGTGGCCGTGGGCCCCATGCATAGGGCCGCTGACCACTGGGCCCCGCGGGCCCAGTTGACCAAGTCAACTACCCACGTGGCAGCCCTGGCTAGCTGACATGTGGGTCCCGCGAGTAAAACATTTAAAAAACAAACAATTAATTAAAACATTAGTTAAATTAGTTAGTTAATTAGTACTAACTAGTCACTGACTGCTGGGGCCCACGCCCCCTAACTAACCCTGTTAGTTTAGTTAAGCCTCCGTTAGACAGAGAGGCTGACAGGTGGGTCCCACCTGTCAGTTAGACTGGTCAGCAGAGCTGACGCAGTGCTGACGTCACTGCTGACGCAATAAACCTTTTCTGCGTTTAAAATAATTCAGAAATTGGTTTAAACTTCGAAAATCCGTAACTTTTAAACCGTTGCTCGGATGAAAATGTTTTCTACATGAAAGTTGCTCAAAAAAATCCAACGAATCCGAATACGTGGTCAGTTCATCTGTCACATGCCCCTGGCATGCTGAACATGGAACTTTCCCCCATCTTTTCCTCGGTCCGGAATCCGCCTAACGCCGGGAATTCATCCTCAGATGTTTATCCCCTCCGTCTACAACATGTAGTACTACGTTAGGGCAACCCTAGCTCCGCCCGTCGTCGTGTTATGCCTTGTGATGCATTGATTGCTCTGTATTTACTGTTTCTTCCCCCTCTTCTCTCTGATAGACCTCGAGACCGATGATGCCACTGTGATCGACTACGTCACCGATGACCCCTCCTTCTTGTCTGAGCAACCAGGCAAGCAAACCCCCCTTGAGCATTTCGATATTGGCCATTTCTTTCCCTCTCATGCTTGCATTAGAACTGCTACTGCTTTATGTATGATCTTACTCTGATGCATAGCCTGTTTTTGTTACCTGCTTTCATACCTTACCTGCTTATCCTAAACTTCTTAGTATAGGTTGGTTAGTGATTCATTAGTGACCCCCCACCTTGTCCCAGTTGCCTCGCTTTATGTTCGATGACTCGATCAACGTAATCGACGTCCAGGCCCCGACACCACAGATCACCCCCCTAGTTGTATGACTCTGCAGAGTTACCATCGAGTGCCGAGGGTAGAACTTCTTACATCACTCCTGATGAGATCTCTGTAGTGTAGCTATACGGTCGAGGTCATCGAGGGTGATTTCCTCCTTAACCACTTCCGTTACGGCTCTGTCGTGCAACCCATCAAATGTGAACCTCGAGGGTGGATCCTCTTACGTTCACCTTGATGACAACATCGAGTGGAATTCACCAGGGGTGATTCCTCGGGTTTTCCCCTTGGTGTTAGACACAAAGTTACTATGGTTTCTATGACTTTACACTAAGCCATGTTACTAAAGACGGGTCGACCCTGAGGGGTACCCGCGCGAGCTTAATAGCGAGTGATGTGGAGTCGGGTTGACCTGGAAGGTGACCGCGAGATACTTACGAGGCATGGTCGGGCATTCTTAGCCCTTGCCGCAAGTACTTGAGATGGGGCGACGGGGTCACATCGACCATGAGTCTTTGCTCGTTACCGCGTGCTCCTAATCCACTACGATTTGGATATTTGATCTTAGGGGCCTCTGGCCTGATAGCACTAACCATCACATGGGCATAGTATGGGCGTTTTGCATCGTATACATCAGCCGAAGCTTAATAGACGTCAGCGACTGAGCGCCGCGTGCCTGGTTGGACTACGTAAGCACCTGCCTTTTTGAAGGAGGTAGCTAGGTCTGCTCACCGGCCGCCCACGCAACGTGCAGGAGTTCTCGGGGCGATGGCCCATGACCCATGGGGGCATAGGTTTAGTTCGGCGTGCTAGCCTCTCTATTAAGCCTAGGTCGGGTTGCGGCGTATTGTTTGGCCGAGGCCGGGTATGACCCAGGAAAGTATGTCCGGCCGAAGTTAATCGAGTGTGGTGGTAAGTTGGTGCACCCCTGCAGGGAAGAAAACATCTATCGGTAGCTTGTCCTACGGTAACGGACACTTGGAGTTGTATCCCGATCGATACAACTAGAACTGGATACTTGTGATGAGAAATGGATTGTGATGAGAAATGGATAGTATAGCTCTGGGATTGCTTTCTTGTAGGGAGTCGAGAAAGGATCTCTGGCCGAGGTTGATAACATTACTGCTACTTTACTTTATGCTACTCTACTCCCTCCTGTTGCTGCAAGATGGTGGTTTCCTGACGATGCTAGTCTTCGATAGGCTAGGCTTTCCCCTTCCCTTCTGACATTCTGCAGTTTAGTCCATAGATACAACCCATTCCTTTGATACGAATGCATACTAAGTTTAGATCTGATGTAAGTCTTGCGAGTACTTTGAATGAGTACTCATGGTTGCTTTGCTACTTCTTTTCCCCCATACCCGATTGTTGTGACCAGATGACGGATCCCAGGAGCCAGACGACGCCACTGATGACTACTACTACCCGGAGGATGCCTACTACTACGTGAAGACCGCTGACGACTTGGAGTAGTTAGGAGGCTCCCAGGCAGAAGGCCTTGCCTTTTCGATCGTTGTTGCTTTTGTGCTAGCCTTCTTAAGGCAATCTTGTCTAACTTATGTCTGTACTCACATATTGTTGCTTCCGCTGACTCTTGTGTATTCAAGCTTATGTATTCGAGCCCTCGAGGCCCCTGGCTTGTAATATAAAGCTTGTATTATTTTAATTTGTGTCTAGAGTTGTGTTGTGATATCTTCCCGTGAGTCCTTGATCTTGATCCTACACATTTGTGTGTATGATTAGTGTATGATTGAATCGAGGGCGTCACAAGTTGGTATCAGAGCCGACTGCCTGTAGGTAGCCCCCTTTCCAACTCCTTGGCCGAAGTTGAGTCTAGTCACTGAAAAACTTTTACTAACATTGGTTGTGTGTCTAACGGGCCCACGTCACCATATGGGTGGTATTAGGATCTTTTATTCCTCGTCTATACTTTGGGACTCTGATCTCTCTTCTATTCGGGTTAAAATGGTTTTACTAACTCTAACATTAGGATCCCGTGACCACATTCACCCCAGAGCTAGATAAGCCATAGATATTCCTTAGAATAGTATTCTGAATGGTACACAAACTGTCGTGTTGACTACTAAGTGGTATCCATCATACCTCTTTCCTTATGCATGTGTCATCATGAATGATCCTTGTCTTTGCAAATGCTCAATGCTAAACTACTCCCTGTTACATGTTAGCAGGATGGTTAGATCCGCTGGTCATGGCCGTGGTGCCAATGATCCACCACCACCCGAATTCATTGCTGGAATGATGCAACAATTTGAGCTAAACCGCCAGTTCAAGGAAGGAATAATGGCTCAGTTTCCTCGTTCGAACATGAATCAACAGCCAACCCCAGTAACTCTGCAGGACTTCATGCATCTCAACCCAACTATTTACCGCAGCTCAACTCAACCCCTTGATGCTGATGACTGGCTCCGCGACATCACATATGAAATGGAGTCTGCTAGTGTGGCCCCTGCTAGCTATGTCACCTTTGCATCTTTCTTTCTGAAGGGTCCCGCTGCTCAATGGTGGGACAGCCACAGGCGTACCCTGCCTACTGGAACGGTCATCACTTGGCTGGATTTCCAAGCTGCCTTCCGTGCCCGCTTCATTCCTCAGGGAATCATGGACAGGAAGAAGCGAGATTTCCGCAACCTCACCCAAGGCAACAATACTGTATATGCTTATTAGCGGGAATTTCTGGACTTGTCTCGCTATGCTGAAGAAGACATTGCAACTGATGCTCGTAGGCAAGTAAAGTTCCGTGATGGACTTCACCCTGATATTAAGCTAGCACTGCTCGCTCATTACTTTGTCGACTTCGCCACATTGGTGAACAAGGCTATTCAGGTTGAGACTAGTCTTCAGGAACACCAGGGATCCCTCAGGCACAGCCGTAACGCTGGCTCATCTTCGGGCTCGTCAGCGTAGAAGCGACGGATATGGATTCCCCACAACATGTATCGTCCAGCTGCACCTGCACCAAGACAGACCTATGCCACACCTCGTCTGCCTCCTCCACCGCAGAGGCAGCACCTTCGGGCTGTACCACCCCAAGCTTCTGCTCCCAATCCCAACGATGGTCTGTGCTTCAAGTGTGGCCTTCCAGGTCACTGTTCCAGGAAATGCCCTCAAAATCAGAATCAGCTAGCTCTGCCTTCAACTGTTCATAACAATCAGCCCCATAACAACAATGCCAGACCTTATGGTCGTGGTCAGGATAATCATATTGATCTGAATGAATCTCAAGGCCAGCCTGCCACGGTGATGGGTACTCTTCTTGTTAATTCAGTACCAGCATCTGTTTTGTTTGATTCAGGAGAATCGCATTCCTTCATATCAGAAGATTTTGCATTCATGCATGGCATTAAATACGAAGAGATGCACACTCCACTAGTGGTAAAAACCCCTACGGGCCAATGCCAAGCCTCCATGGTTAGCCACAACGTTTCAGTTGAAATCGAAGGGTTGGAATTTTTTGCATCCCCCATTATTCTGAAGTCTACCAATATTGACCTCATTCTGGGAATGGATTGGTTGAAAGCACATACGGCTTCTATCGTTTGCGCCACTAAAACCGTCCACCTTCTGCACCCTTCAGATGAGATAGTAAGCTACCACGCTCAGATTGTTCAAAATGCTGGAGCATGACTTTATGCTTTGAATGCATTGAATGCAGCACCTCTTGAGGGAATTGAAAGGATTCTAGTTGTTCACGACTTCCTAGATGTCTTTCCAGAAGAACTTCCAGGAATACCTCCTGCCCGGGCTGTCGAGTTCGTCATCGACTTGAAACCAGGCACCGTTCCTATTGCCAAACGACCCTACAAGATGCCGCCTCACAAACTCCTTGAACTTAAGGAGGAAATCGACAAATCTCTTCGTAGTGGTTTCATTCGTCCAAGTTCCTCAGCTTGGGGAGCACCTTCTCTCTTTGTGAAGAAGAAGGATGGAACGAACCGTTTGGTCCAAGACTATCGTCCTATCAACCAAGCTACAATTCAGAACAAATATCCCCTTCCTCGGATCAATGATCTGTATGATCAACTGGCTGGTTCATCGATATTTTCTAAACTCAACTTGAGATTGGGTTACCACCAGATCCGTGTTCGTGAAGAGGATATTCCCAAGACCGCATTTGTCACTCGTTATGGTTCTTACGAGTACACCGTCAAGTCTTTTGGCTTAACCAATGCTCCAGCCACATTCTCTCGTCTGATGAACTATATATTCATGGATTACCTCGACAAGTTCGTCGTAGTCTATCTGGATGATATCCTAGTATATTCAAAGAACAAAGAAGAACATGCTGAACATCTCTGACTTGTTCTAGAGAAGCTTCGAGAACATCAACTTTATGTCAAGTATTCCAAGTGCGAATTTTGGTTAACCGAAGTCACCTACCTTGGTCATGTCATCTCCAAGGATGGTATTGCCGTCAACCCAGAGCGAGTTCAGGCTATTCTTGACTAGACCCCTCCGAAGACTGTCAAGCAAGTCAGAAGCTTTCTCGGACTAGCCAAGTATTGTCGCCGCTTTGTTGAGAACTTCTCCAAGATCGCCAAGCCACTGACCAATCTGCTACACAAGGGCGTTATGTTTAATTGGACTGAAAAGTGCCAGGAAAGTTTCCAGGCACTCAAAGACAAGCTGACATCTGCCCCAGTGCTTGCTCCCCCTGATTCTCGCAAGGACTTTTTCATCTATTGCGACACTTCATGTCAAGGATTAGGCTGTGTCCTAATGCAAGAGCGCAGCATGATTGTTTATGCCTCTCGTCAAGTGCGTCCTCATGAAGAGAACTACCCAGTTCATGACCTCGAGTTTGCTGCGGTTATCTATGCACTGAAGCTATGGCGATAGTACCTTCTCGGTAATCGTTGCGAGATCTTCACCGATCATCAGAGTCTGAAGTATTTGTTTACTCAGCCAGATCTGAACCTCCGTCAGCAGCGATTGATGGAAGCTATTGCTGACTACAACTGCGGTATATCATATACACCTGGCAAGGCTAATGTAATGGCCGATGCCCTGAGCCGTAAGTCATATTGCAATAATCACATGGTCTTCAAAGATCAACCCCGCCTTTATGAAGATCTATGCAAGCTGAACCTTCAACTAGTTCCACAAGGTTCTCTGAATAACCTTGTCCTGGAACCAACTCTGCTGAAAGCAATTAAGTCTGCTCATGCCAAAGATGCTCACCTGGATTTGATGAAAAAGGATCTTGCCTTAGAGAAATCCAGATATTTCTCACTTGGTGAAGATGGAACCTTATACTTCAAAGATCGCATTGTCGTACCCCAGTTCAAGCTTATGACAGAGAAGGTGATGAAAGAAGCACATGATACCCCTCTCTCTATTCATCCGGGAAGTACCAAGATGTATCTACACATACGTCAGAAGTACTGGTGGTCTAATATGAAGCAAGGCATTGCTCAATATATTGAAGAATGTGACGTTTGTCGTCGTGTCAAAGCAGAACATCAGAAACCGGCTGGACTTCTACAACCGCTTCCGATTCCTGAATGGAAGTGGGATAAGATCCAAATGGACTTCGTCACTGGCCTTCCCAAGTCTCAGAAAGGTAACTATGCTATCTTTGTCGTCATCTACCAATTCTCGAACGTTGCTCACTTTCTTCCAGTCAAGGAGACTATCACTGCTAGTCAATTAGCAAACTTGTATATCTCCCGAATTGTGTCACTCCATGGCATCCCGAAGGAGATCAGTTCAGACCGTGGCAGTATATTCACTTCGAAGTTCTGGGATAATTTGCAAGAGGCAATGGGAACTCATATTACCTGGAGCACTGCTTATCATCCCCAATCCCAAGGCCAAGTCGAGCGAGTCAATCAAATTCTTGAAGACATGCTTCGAGCTTGTGTTATTTCTTTCGGCAAGAAGTGGGAAGAATCTCTCCCTTATGCGGAGTTCTCTTATAACAACAGCTATCAAGCCAGCTTGAATATGGCACCCTTTGAAGTGCTTTATGGACGTAAGTGTCGAACCCCTCTGAATTGGTCAGAAACTGGGGAACGGACGCTCATTGGTCCAGACATTATTCAGCAAGCTGAAGAGCAGGTTCGCATTGTCCGGGATAATCTCAAGGCGGCCCAGTCCCACCAGAAGAGCAACTATGACCGGAAACACTAGGGTTCAACTTATCAACCTGGTGAACAAGCTTATCTGTGTGTCACTGCTTTGAGAGGCCCTCATCGGTTCGGAGTCAAGGGCAAGCTAGCTCCGCGCTACATTGGTCCTTTCCGCATTCTGGCCCGTCGTGGACTGGTGGCTTATCAATTGGAGTTGCCACCTCAGTTCTCTCACGTCCATGATGTCTTAAACGTGTCGCAACTTCGTCGATGCTTCAAGGATCCGGAACGTGAAGTGGATCCGGAATTGATTGAAGTTCACGATGATCTCACATACAAGGAGCATCCGATTTGCACTCTTGAAGAAGCTAAACGTCGAACACGCCAGAAGGTTACCAAGTTCCTCAAGGTACAATGGTTAAATCATTCTAAGGATGAAGCCACTTGGGAACGTGAGCATAACCTCCGTGCTGAATACCCCGACCTGTTCCCTTCTACCTCTTAATTCTCGGGACGAGAATTTCTTTTAGAGGAGGACAGTTGTAACACCCCGGTGTAATGATGCTACAGTAACCCCTGGGGTTAAGTTAATCTTTTTGCTAAACATGTGCCTGATCATTATTGTCTCATGATCTTTCAAAATTCCAGTTGAATTCAAATTCAAATTCTATGTGAAATTCAAAATGCTCAGACATGAAAACAAAATGTTCATCATGTGCCAAATATTCCACAACTAATATTGGTGGTGAACCAAAATTTTTGCAAAGGGTTTAAGTGGCCTAAACTACTTAAAACAGTGACCTAAGCAATAAATTGAATACCTTTTTAATTTATAAAATTGGCATTTCTTTTTCTAAAGTCTCACAATATTTTTGTGGCACTGCAATATACTTCTTTGAAATAATTTTGGCCAATGGCATAATTTTTGCAAAGTCTTTATTGCTAAAAGAAAAAAAGGAAAAGGAAAGAAGAAGGGGTGGGAGAGCCCCTAGCCTCCCCTTGGGCTTCGGCCCATCCCAGCAGGCCGGTACAGCTCCCCGAAGCACGCCTCCCTCCTGTTCCCCCGACCGGGCGAGGCAGAGTGCGCCCGTCGCCGCCGAACCACCGCGCCGTCGACGCCTCCGCGAGAGGATAAGGCCTCCGCGCCCCCCCCCCTCGACGCCTCAGCCTCCTCCTCAGCTAGCCCCAGTCACCTCCGCCTCTCCCACTCCCCTCCAGATTCCCCTCGAGCTCTCCCCTCTCTCTGACCCGGGCGCGCCCGCTGCCGTCGCCGCGTCGATCCCGCGGCCACCGTCTTCACCCCGCGTCGCCAACATGCCGTAGGCGTCCGCCGTCGTCCTCCACATCGAATGGTGCCCACCGTTGGAGCCGGAAGGCTCAGCAGCGCCGGATCCACCCTGTCTTCCTCCTCGGGATGCCCGAGCTCGCCGCCGTCGATTCGCTCCGCCGAGCCTCCCTCGAGCCCACGTTTGCACACCTACAGGCGCCCGGTGAGCTTCACACCTCCTCCCCCTCTCCGTTAGCTCTCTCTCGCCCCGTAGCCACCGTCGTTTGCGTGGCCGAACCTGTTGCCGCCTAGCTCGTCGCCGGCGCGGACCCGGTGACCTTTTGGTCCCGCCAACATGTCCAAAAAGCTCCATGCGCCGCGTAGACCTCGCCCAGCTCCTTAGTTCACCGACACACGCACCGCAACGCCGGTTCCGTCGCTGCCCGAACCTCGCCTCCGGCACCCCTCATCGCCGGCGCCGTTCCCGGCCAACTCCGGCAAAGCCAACACCACCGTTCGACTCGCGGGCGAGGACTCGTCCAAACGCAGCCAACCGCACGGCAAATGGTGCCCTCTAGCGCCTTTTCGGGCTGCTCCGCCGCGCGCCGCCGTGCTTTGGGTCGCCGGAGTAGCTCCGGCGACGCGTCCGACGTGGCGCCAGCGTGGCCATGGGCCCCACGCGTTGGGCCGCTGACCACTGGGCCCCGCGGGCCCAGTTGACCAAGTCAACTCCCCACGTGGCAGCTTTGGCTCGCTGACATGTGGGTCCCACGAGTAAAACATTTAAAAAACAAATGATTAATTAAAACGTTAGTTAAATTAGTTAGTTAATTAGTACTAACTAGTCACTGATTGCTGGGGCCCACGCCCCCTAACTAACCCTGTTAGTTTAGTTAAGCCTTTGTTAGACAGAGAGGCTGACAGGTGGGTCCCACCTGTCAGTTTGACTAGTCAGCAGAGCTGACGCAGTGCTGACATCACTACTGATGCAATAAACCTTTTCTGCTTTTAAAATAATTCAGAAATTGGCTTAAACTTCAAAAATCCGTAACTTTTAAACCATAGCTCGGATGAAAATGTTTTCTACATGAAAGTTGCTCAGAAAAATCCAACGAATCCGAATACGCGATCAGTTCATCTGACACATGCCCCTAGCATGCTGAACATGGAACTTTCCCCCTCTTTTCCTCTGTCCGGAATCCGCCTAACACCGGGAATTCATCCTCGGATGTTTATCCCCTCCGTCTGCAACGTGTAGTACTACGTTAGGGCAACCCTAGCTCTGCCCGTCGTCATGTTATGCCTTGTGATGCATTAATTGCTCTGTTTTACTGTTTCTTCCCCCTCTTCTCTCCGATAGACCCCGAGACCAATGATGCCGCTGTGATCGACTACGTCACCGACGACCCCTCCTTCTTGTCTGAGCAACCAGGCAAGCAAACCCCCCTTGAGCATTCCGATATCGCCCATTTCTTTCCCTCTCGTGCTTGCATTAGAACTGCTACTGCTTTATGTATGATCCTACTCTGATGCATAACCTGTTTTTGTTACCTGCTTTCATACCTTGCCTACTTATCCTAAACTGCTTAGTATAGGTTGGTTAGTGATTCATCAGTGACCCCCACCTTGTCCCAGTTGCCTCACTTTATGTTCGATGACTCGATCAACGTGATTGACGTCCAGGCCCCGACACCGCACATCACCCCCCCTAGTTGTACGACTCTACAGAGTTACCATCGAGTGCCGAGGGTGGAGCTATTTGGTCTCTGATGAGATCTCTATAGTGTAGCTATACGGTCGAGGTCATCGAGGGTGATTTCCTCCTTAACCACTTCCGTTATGGCTCTGTCGTGCAACCCATCAAATGTGAACCTCGAGGGTGGATCCTCTTATGTTCACCTTGATGACAACATCGACTGGAATTCACCGGGGGTGATTCCTCGGGTTTTCCCCTTGGTGTTAGACACACAGTTACTATGGTTACTATGAGTTTACACTGAGCCATGTTACTAAAGACGGGTCAACCCTGAGGGGTACCCGTGCGAGCTTAATAGAGAGTGATGTGGAGTCGGGTTGACCTGGAAGTTGCCCGCGAGATACTTACGAGGCGTGGCCGGGCATTCTTAGCCCTTGCCGCAAGTACTCGAGACGGGGCGACGGGGTCATATTGATCATGAGTCTTTGCTCGTTACCGTGTGCTCCTAATCCACTATGATTTGCATATTTGATCCGAGGGGCCTCTGGCCTGATAGCACTAACCATCACGTGGGCATAGTATGGGCGTTCTGCGTCGTATACATCAGCCGAAGCTTAATAGGCGTCAGCGACTGAGCGGCGCGCGCCGGGTTGGACTGCGTAAGCACCTGCCTTTTTGAAGGAGGTAGCTAGGTCTGCTCACTGGCCGCCCACACAACATGCAGGAGTTCTCGGGGCGATGGCCCATGACCCATGGGGGCATAGGTTTAGTCCAGCGTGCTGGCCTCTCTATTAAGCCTAGGTCGGGTTGCGGCGTATTGTTTGGCCGAGGCCGGGCATGACCCAGGAAAGTGTGTCCGGACGGAGTTAATCGAGCGTGGTGCGTAAGTTGGTGCACCCCTGCAGGGAAGAAAACATCTATCGATAGCTTGTCCTACAGTAACAGACACTTGGAGTTGTATCCCGATCGATACAACTAGAACTGGATACTTGTGATCAGAAATGGATGGTGATGAGAAATGGATTGTGATGAGAAATGGATAGTATGGCTCTGGGATTGCTTTCTCGCAGGGAGTTGAGAAAGGATCTCTGGCCGAGGTTGATAACATTACCGCTACTTTACTTTATGCTACTCTACTCCCTCCTGTTGCTGCAAGATGGTGGTTTCCAGAAGATGCTAGTCTTCGATAGGCTAGGCTTTCCCCTTCCCTTCTGGCATTCTGCAGTTTAATCCACAGATACAACCCATTCCTTTGATACAGATGCATACTTAGTTTAGATCTGATGTAAGTCTTGCGAGTACTTTGGATGAGTACTCACGGTTGCTTTGCTACTTCTTTTCCCCCATACCCGATTGTTGTGACCAGATGATGGATCCCAGGAGCCAGATGATGCCACTGATGACTACTACTACCTGGAGGATGCCTACTACTATGTGAAGACCGCTGACGACTTGGAGTAGTTAGGAGACTCCCAGGCAGGAAGCCTTGCCTTTTCGATCGTTGTTGCTTTTGTGCTAGCCTTCTTAAGGAAATCTTGTCTAACTTTCATCTGTACTCAGATATTGTTGCTTCCGCTGACTCTTGTGTATTCGAGCCCTCGAGGCCCCTGGCTTGTAATATAAAGCTTGTATTATTTTAATTTGTGTCTAGAGTTGTGTTGTGATATCTTCCTGTGAGTCCTTGATCTTGATCGTACACATTTGCGTGTATGATTAGTGTACGATTGAATCGAGGGCGTCACACTCGGCTCGGGTCTTATGGGCGTTCGTCCGTGAGGCGCTAGGGCCCAACTGGGAGGACCTGGACCTCGCGGGCTTCCTCCAAACCAGGGCTACCCATCTTGGGTGACAACGCCGCTTATTTTGGCTTATTTTTGCGGCCATGTCATAGACTCTTTGGACAAAGCGTAATAAAATGGTGATTGAGCGGGTGTTTCCGAGGTGAGCGTCTGACTCCTTCAAATTCCTTGCTTTTCTACAGCACTGGCACCCACTTACTAGGCAGCGTGCCCGCGATCATCTTGACCTCATGCTGGATGCGCTCCTGGTTACAGCTTGCCGTTTATCGTCTTCGTAGGGCCGCTTGTCGGCAGCTGATACGTCTCCAACGCATCTATAATTGTTGATTGCTCCATGCTATATTACCTACTATTTTGGACTATATTGGGCTTTATTTTCCACTTTTATATTATTTTTCGGACTAACCTATTAACCGGAGGCCCAGCCCAGCTATTTTAGTGTTTCGAAGAAACAGAATATCAAACGGAGTCCAAACGGAATGAAACCTTCGGGAACGCGATTTTCTCACCAGATAAGACCCAGGAGACTTGGACCGTCCGTCAAGAAAGCCATGAGGCAGTCACGAGGGTGGAGGGCACCCCCCAGGGCGCGGCCCCTTCCTGCTGGGCCCCTCGAAGCTCCACCGACGTACTCCTTCCTCCTATATATACTTACGTACCCCCAAACGATCATATACGGAGCCAAAAACCTAATTCCACCACTGCAACTTTCTGTATCCACGAGATCCCATCTTGGGGCCTGTTCCAGAGCTCCGCCATAGGGGGCATCGATCACGGAGGGCTTCTACATCATCATTCAAGCCCCTTCGATGAAGTGTGAGTAGTTTACTTCAGACCTACGGGTCCATAGTTAGTAGCTAGATGGCTTCTTCTCTCTTTTTGGTTCTCAATACAATGTTCTCCCCCTCTCATGGAGAACTATTCGATGTAATCTTCTTTTTGCGGTGTGTTTGTTGACACCGATGAGTTGTGGGTTTATGATCCAGTCTATCTATAAATAATATTTGAATCTTCTCTGAATTCTTTTATGTATGATTGGTTATCTTTGTAAGTCTCTTTGAATTATCAGTTTGGTTTGGCCTACTAGATTGGTTTTTCTTGCCATGGGAGAAGTGCTTAGCTTTGGGTTCGATCTTGCGGTGTCCTTTCCCAGTGACAGAAGGCGCAGCAAGGCACGTATTGTATTGTTGACATCGAGGATAACAAGATGGGGTTTTGATCATATTGCATGAAACTATCCCTCCACATCATGTCATCTTACTTAAGGCGTTACTCTGTTTTTAACTTAATACTCTAGATGCATGCTGGATAGCGGTCGATGAGTGGAGTAATAGTAGTAGATGTAGGCAGGAGTCGGTCTACTTGTCTCGGACGTGATGCCTATATACATGACAATACCTAGATATTCTCATAACTATGATCAATTCTGTCAATTTCTCAACAGTAATTTGTTCACCCACCGTAGAATGCTTATGCTCTTGAGAGAAGCCACTAGTGAAACATATGGCCCCCGGGTCTCTTTCTCATCATATCAATCTCCATCACTTTATTATTGCTTTGCTTTTTTACTTTGCCCTTTTACTTTCTACTTTGCATCTCTATACCAAAAATACCAAAAATATTATTTATCATCTCTTTCGGATCTCACTTTCGTAAGTGACCCTGAATGGATTGAAAACCCCTAAGCGCGTTGGTTGCGTTGAGCTATAGTGTTTGTGTAGGTACGAGGGACTCGCGCGTAGCCTCCTACTGGATTGATACCTTGGTTCTCAGAAACTGAGGGAAATACTTACGCTACTTTGCTGCATCATCCTCTCCTCTTCGGGGAAATCCAACGCAGTGCTCAAGAGGTAGCAAGAAGAATTTCTGGCGCCGTTGCCAGGGAGTCTGCGCAAAAGTTAACATACCAAGTACCCATCACAATCCCTATCTCCCGTATTACATTATTTGCCATTTGCCTCTTGTTTTCCTCTCCCCCACTTCACCCTTGCCATTTTATTCGCCCTCTCTCTCTCTATATCCTCTCTCTCTTTCTCTATTTGCCTCTTTTTGCCCATTTGCCTTTCGTTTGCTCGTGTGTTGGATTGCTTGTTTGTCGTGATGGGTCAAGATAATACCAAATTGTGTGACTTCACCAATACCAACAATAATGATTTCCTTAGCACTTCGATTGCTCCTCATACCGATGCTGAATCTTGTGAAATTAATGCTGCTTTGTTGAATCTTGTCATGAAAGATCCGTTTTCCGGCCTTCCTAGTGAAGATGCCGCTACCCATCTTAATAGCTTCGTTGATTTGTGTGACATGCAAAATAAGAAAGATGTCGATAATGATATTGTTAAATTAAAGCTATTTCCTTTTTCGCTTAGAGATCGTGCTAAAGCTTGGTTTTCATCTTTGCCTAAAAATAGTATTGATTCATGGAACAAGTGCAAAGATGTTTTTATCTCTAAGAATTTTCCTCCCGCTAAGATCATCTCTCTTAGAAATGATATTACAAATTCTAAGCAACTTGATCATGACATGTTGCAAAAGCTTGAGAGAGAATGAAATTAATGATACGTAATTGCCCTACTCATGGTTTGAATTTTTGGATGATTATACAAAAAATTTATGCCGGATTGAATTTTGCTTCTAGAAATCTTTTAGATTCGTCCGCGGGAGGCACTTTTATGGAAATCACTTTACGAGATGCTACTAAACACCTAGATAATATTATGGTTAACTGTTCTCAATGGCACACTGAAAGATCCACTAATAAAAAGTGCATGCGATAGAAGAAATTAATGTTTTGAGTGGAAAGATGGATGAACTTATGAAATTATTTGCTACCAAGAGTGTTTCATATGATCCTAATGACATGCCTTTGTCTACTTTGATTGAGAATAATAATGAATCTATGGATGTGAATTTTGTTGGTAGGATAATTTTGGTAACAACGCGTATAGAGGAAATTTCAACTCTAGGCCTTATCCGAGTAATCCCTCTAATAATTATGGTAATTCCTACAACAATTCTTATGTAAATTATAATAAGATGCCCTCTGATTTTATATCTAATATTAAAGAATTTATTTCTTCACAAAAGAATTTTAATGCTATGATTGAAGAAAAATTGCTTAAGATTGATGATTTGGCTAGGAACGTTGATAGAATTTCTCTTGATGTTGATTCTTTAAAGTTTAGATCTATTCCTCCTAAGCATGATATCAATGATTCTCTCAAAGCCATGAGAATTTCCATTGATGAGTGCAAGGAAAGATCCGCTAGGACGCGTGCTATGAAAGATGCCTTTATTAAAGCGTGTTCTTCCAATTCCTATGAAAATAAAGATGAATATCTAAAAGTTATTGATGTGTCCCCTATTAAATCTTTGTTTTGCAATATTAATCTTGATAATGATGGGACTGAATATGATCCACCTTTAACTAGAAGGCGTTCTAAAAATTCAGAGTATTTAGATCTTGATGATGAAATTGATAAAAGTGGGATTAAAAGAAATAAAACCCTAGATGATGCTAAACCCACTGTATTGGATTTCAAGGAATTTAATTATGAAAATTGATCTTTAATTGATTGTATTTCCTTGTTGCAATCCGTGCTAAATTCTCCTCATGCTTATAGTCAAAATAAAGCCTTTACCGAACATATCGTTGATGCCTTGATGCAATCTTATGAAGAAAAACTTGAGTTGAAAGTTTCTATCCCTAGAAAACTTTATGATGAGTGGGAACCTACTATTAAAATTAAAATCAAATATTATGAGTTTTATGCTTTGTGTGATTTGGGTGCTAGTGTCTCTACTATTCCCAAAACTTTGTGTGATTTGCTAGATTTCCGTGATTTTGATGATTGCTCTCTAAACTTGCATCTTGCGGATTCCACTGTTAAGAAACCTATGGGAAGAATTAATTATGTTCTTATTGTTGCAAATAGGAATTATGTGCCCATAGATTTTATTGTTCTTGATATAGATTGCAATCCTTCTTGCCCTATTATTCTAGGTAGACCTTTCCTTAGAACGGTTGGCGCAATTATTGATATGAAGGAAGGGAATATTAGATTTCAATTTCCATTAAAAAGGGGCATGGAAAACTTCCCTAGAAAGAAAATAAAATTACCATATGAATCTATCATGAGATCCACTTATGGATTTCCTACCAAAGATGGCAATACCTAGATCTATTCTTGCTTGTTATGCCTAGCTAGGGGCGTTAAATGATAGCGCTTGTTGGGAGGCAACCAAATTTTATTTTTATTCCTTGCTTTTTGATCCTGTTTAGTAATAAATAAATTATTTAGCCTCTGTTTTGGTTGTGTTTTTTGTGTTTAATTAGTGTTTGTGCCAAGTAGAACCGTTGGGAAGACTTGGGGAAAGTCTTGTTGAACTTGCTGTAAAGAACAGAAACTTTAGTGCTCACAAGAACTGCTGCCATTTATATTTGGAGAGTGATATTTAGTTAATTCTATTTGAAGATGATTAATAGATACATTACTCACGTCCAGCAATTTATTTTAGAATTTTTGGGGTTCCAGATCTTGCGCTAGCTACAAATTACTACATACTGTTCTGTTTTTGACAGATTCTGTTTTGTGTGTGTTGTTTGCTTATTTTGATGAATCTATGGCTAGTAAAATAGTTTATAAACCATAGAGAAGTTGGAATAAAGTAGGTTTAACACCAATATAAATAAAGAATTAGTCCATTACAGTACCTTGAAGTGGTATTTTGTTTTCTTTCGCTAACGGAGCTCACGAGATTTTCTACTTTCAGTTTTGTGTTGTGAAGTTTTCAAGTTTTGGGTACAGATTTGATGGATTATGGAACAAGGAGTGGCAAGAGCCTAAGCTTGGGGATGCCCATGGCACCCCCAAGATAATATAAGGGCACCTAAAAGCCAAAGCTTGGGGATGCCCCGGAAGGCATCCCCTCTTTCGTCTACTTCTATCGGTAACTTTACTTGGAGCTATATTTTTAATCACCACATGATATGTGTTTTGCTTGGAGCCTCTTTTATGATTTGAGTCTTTGCTTGTTAGTCTACCACAATCATCCTTGATATACACACCTTTTGAGAGAGCCATACATAATTTAGAATTTGATAGAATACTCTATGTGCTTCACTTATATCTTTTGAGCTCTATAGTTTTACTCTAGTGCTTCACTTATATCTTTTGAGTTTTATAGTTTTGCTCTAGTGCTTCACTTATATCTTTTAGAGCATGGTGGTGGATTTGTTTTATAGAAACTATTGATCTCTCATGCTTCACTTAGATTATTTTGAGAGTCTTAATAGCATGGTAATTTGCTTAATAGTAATATGCTTGGTATTAAAGATTTGTAAAACTTTCTTTTGAGTGCGTTGAATACTAAGAAACTAATTGATGCTTGATAATTGTTTTAAGATATGAGGATCGTGATATTAGAGTCATACTAGTTGAGTAGTTGTGAATTTGAGAAATTCTTGTGTTAAAGTTTGTGATTCCCGTAGCATGCACGTATGGTGCACCGTTATGTGATGAAGTCGGAGCATGATTTATTTATTGATTGTCTTCCTTATGAGTGGCCGTCGGGGACGAGCGATGGTATTTTCCTACCAATCTATCCCCTAGGAGCATGCGCATAATACTTTGCTTTGATAACTTCTAGATTTTTGCAATAAGTATATGAGTTCTTTATGACTAATATTGAGTCCGTGGATTATACGCACTTTCCTTCCTTCCACCAATGCTAGCCTCTCTAATACCGCACACTTTTTGCCGGTATCATACACCCACCAAATACCTTCCTCAAAACAGCCACCATACCTACCTATCATGGCATTTCCATAGCCATTCCGAGAGATATTGCCATGCAACTTTCCACCATTCCGTTCATTATGACACGCTCCATCGTTGTCATATTGCTAGCATGATCATGTAGTTGACATCGTATTTGTGGCGAAGCCACCGTTCATAATTCTTTCATACATGTCACTCTTGATTCATTGCATATCCTGGTACACCGCCGGAGGCATTCATATAGAGTCATATTTTATTCTAAGTATTGAGTTGTAAGAAAAATAAAAAGTGTGATGATCATCATTTTTAGAGCATTGTCCCAAGTGAGGAAAGGATGATGGAGACTATTATTCCCCCACAAGTCGGGATGAGACTCCGGACGAAAAAAAAGAGGCCACAAAAAAGAGAAGGCCCAAACAAAAAAATGAGAGAAAAAGAGAGAAGAGACAATGTTACTATCCTTTTACCACACTTGTGCTTCAAAGTAGCACCATGATCTTCATGATAGAGAGTCTCTAATTCTGTCACTTTCATATACTAGTGGGAATTTTTCATTATAGAACTTGGCTTGTATATTCCAATGATGGGCTTCCTCAAAATGCCCTAGGTCTTCGTGAGCAAGCGAGTTGGATGCACACCCACTTAGTTTCTTTTGTTGAGCATTCATATACTTATAGCTCTAGTGCATCCGTTTCATGGCAATCCATACTCATTCTCATTGATATCTATTGATGGGCATCTTCATAGCTCCTTGATACGCCTAGTTGATGTGAGACTATCTTCCCCTCTTTTTGTCTTCTCCACAACCACCATTCTATTCCACATATAGTGCTATATCCATGGCTCACGCTCATGTATTGTGTGAAGATCGAAAAAGTTTTGAAAATGTCAAAAGTATGAAACAATTGCTTGCCTTGTCATCGGGGTTGTGCATGATTTAAATACTTTGTGTGGTGAAGATAGAGCATAGCCAGACTATATGATTTTGTAGGGATAGCTTTCTTTGGCCATGTTATTTTGAGAAGACATAATTGCTTTGTTAGTATGCTTGAAGTATTATTATTTTTATGTCAACATGAACTTTTGTCTTGAATCTTTTGAATCTGAATATTCATACCATAATTAAGAAGATTTACATTGAAATTATGCCAAGTAGCACTTCGCATCAAAAATTTTGTTTTTATCATTTACCTACTCGAGGACGAGCAGGAATTAAGCTTGGGGATGCTTGATACGTCTCCAACGTATCTATAATTTTTGATTGCTCCATGCTATATTACCTACTGTTTTGGACTATATTGGGCTTTATTTTCCACTTTTATATTATTTTTGGGACTAACCTATTAACCGGAGGCCCAGCCCAGAATTGCTGTTTTTTTTGCCTATTTTAGTGTTTCGGTGAAACAGAATATCAAACGGAGTCCAAACGGAATGAAACCTTTGGGAACGCGATTTTGTCATCATATAAGACCCAGGAGACTTGGACCCTCCGTCAAGAAAGCC
>NC_041380.1:95023145-95102544 GCF_002162155.2 Triticum dicoccoides | reverse complement strand
CCCAAACGATCAGGTACGGAGCCAAAAACCTAATTCCACAGCCGCAACTTTCTGTATCCACTAGATGCCATCTTGGGGCCTGTTCCGGAGCTCCGCCGGAGGGGGCATCGATCACGGAGGGCTTCTACATCATCATTCAAGCCCCTCCGATGAAGTGGAGATCTATTCGATGTAATCTTCTTTTTGCGGTGTGTTTGTTGAGACCGATGAATTGTGGGTTTATGATCCATTCTATCTATGAATAATATTTGAATCTTCTCTGAATTCTTTTATGTATGATTGGTTACCTTTGCAAGTCTCTTCGAATTATCAGTTTGGTTTGGCCTACTAGATTGGTTTTTCTTGCCATGGGAGAAGTGCTTAGCTTTGGGTTCGATCCTGCGGTGTCCTTTCCCAGTGACAGAAGGGGCAGCAAGGCACGTATTGTATTGTTGCCATCGAGGATAACAAGATGGTTTTTTTATCATATTGCATGAATTTATCCCTCTACATCATGTCATCTTGCTTATGGCGTTACTCTGTTCTTATGAACTTAATACTCTAGATGCATGCTGGATAGCGGTCGATGAGTGGAGTAATAGTAGTAGATGCACGCAGGAGTTGGTCTACTTGTCTCGGACGTGATGCCTATATACATGATCATACCTAGATATTCTCCTAACTATGCTCAGTTATGTCAATTGCTCAACAGTAATTTGTTCACCCACCGTAGAATACTTATGCTCTTGACAGAAGCCACTAGTGAAACCTATGGCCCCCGAGTCTCTTTCTCATTATATCAATCTTCATCACTTTATTATTGCTTTGCTTTTTACTTTGCCCTTTTACTTTTTACTTTGCGTCTCTATACCAAAAATATTATTTATCATCTCTTTCAGAACTCACTATCGTATGTGACCGTGAACGGATTGACAACCCCTAAGCGCGTTGGTTGCGTTGAGCTATTGTTTTTGTGTGGGTACGAGGGACTCGCGCGTAGCCTCCTACTGGATTGATACCTTGGTTCTCAAAAACTGAGGGAAATACTTACGCTACTTTGCTGCATCATCCTCTCCTCTTCGGGGAAAACCAACGCAGTGCTCAAGAGGTAGCAAGAAGAATTTCTCGCACCGTTGCCGGGGAGTCTGCACAAAAGTTAACATACCAAGTACCCATCACAATCCCTATCTCTCGACTTACATTATTTGCCATTTGCCTCTCGTTTTCCTCTCCCCCACTTCACCCTTCCGGTTTTATTCGCCCTCTCTCTCTCTCTCTATCCTCCCTCTCTTTCTCTATTTGCCTCTTTTTGCCCGTTTCCCTTTTGTTTGCTCGTGTGTTGGATTGCTTGTTTGTCGTGATGGCTCAAGATAATACCAAATTGTGTGACTTCACCAATACCAACAATAATGATTTCCTTAGCACTCTGATTGCTCCTCTTACCGATGCTGAATCTTGTGAAATTAATGCTGCTTTGTTGAATCTTGTCATGAAAGATCCGTTTTCCGGCCTTCCTAGTGAAGATGCCGCTACCCATCTTAATAGCTTCGTTGATTTGTGTGACATGCAAAATAAGAAAGATGTCGATAATGATATTGTTAAATTAAAGCTATTTCCTTTTTCGCTTAGAGATCTTGCTAAAGCTTGGTTTCATCTTTGCCTAAAAATAGTAATGATTCATGGAACAAGTGCAAAGATGCTTTTATCTCTAAGAATTTTCCTCCCCCTAAGATCATCTCTCTTAGAAATGATATTATGAATTTTAAGCAACTTGATCATGAACATGTTGCAAAAGCTTGAGAGAGAATGAAATTAATGATATGTAATTGCCCTACTCATGGTTTGAATTTGTGGATGATTATACAAAAAATTTATGCTGGATTGAATTTTGCTTATGTTTTTGGGCATGATTGTGTTGTTTCCCCAGCCGTTGTTCTGGTGTTGATTTGGATGCTAGTTGTGTGGATCTATGCTCTATTTATAAAGCGGAGAGAAAGCCTATTTCGAGAGTCCAAGGGGGGCGTCTCCCCCTATTGGGCCCTTGTGGTCCAATTCTCCTTGCACCTCTTGGCCGTTTAAGGCTCGTTGATTTTAAATTGAATATAAAAGCCTCCTAGCTATTACTAGAGCCTTTAATTATTAATTTAACATCGCCAAAAACATTTTCCACCTATATATTATTTTTCAGAAATACCCGGTATTGCCAGATAAACTCTGAAACCCTTCCAGTGACCTCAGGATCTTCCGGTTCCTCTCAAAACTATTCTGAATATTAGTGAAACTATTTCACAAATATATTCTCATTATTCCCGTCCTACTAACACTCAGTAGATTATGATTGCCTTAAGCTTTTGACCCTGTAGGTTTGGTAAAACATAGACATGAATAAAATCCCTTTCATTCAATGACTGATAGCGGAACCGTGGACGTCCATATCGATCCCTATGAGTACAAGAATGACGTTTGAGTGAACCTTTGGTTATCATGTGTTATTCCCTTTGCTTCGCGATACTTTACTAAACCCAAGGTGAGATATATCAGTATCCCCTTGAGCATACACATGCTCACTATACCAGTCTCCTCATTACTTGTTTTTTTCTTCTTTCTTGTTGACATGTTCCGGCATCCCCGTGACATAGTCACCGATGTCTAGCCAGACAATGATGGATGCCGTCACACCGAGAGAGCCCTAAGAATATCTCTCCATCGCCACAAGAGAAAATTCCACTCTCGAGCTATCTAGTCCCTTGTCAAACTTTCCGATGAACCTATAAGTTGTCATTATGATCACCGTGTTACATATGGCGTATGAGCAACCCCGGAATTCATTGTACAGTAAGAAGTGACTACGATACTCTCATGGTCTAAGGAACTAAATCATATGTTGATGTCCTTCAAGTGCACAGGGTTTAGTTGTAGCTTTTTCAAAGTAAGAGCATCGATCCCATAGGGAGCACATGAATCAATCTTTCGTCTCTTGGATGGCGAAAATAGTATGCCTGAAATTTATGAGTGGTCCAAAGCAGAAGTACAAAAGTAGAAATAATGTAGCGAATGTATAGGTGAGTATTTCAATAAAAGTAAATAGCAAGAATTTTAAATAAGGGACTTGAGATTCCCAGTGAGTCTAGAATCCCCTCTAGTGTGCATCTATAGTGGTGCCTAAACACAATGCTACTTCAGATTCGTAAGACATTTTATATGTTTCTTTTTGTGGGTAGAGCCGGTACAGTGCATACACTTGGGAACCCCATATCACATATGCCACCATCATTCTTCCCCACTCCAGTTACCAAGCGGTGATTAAGGGGAAAAAGGTCCCCATGGATGCAGCCTATAGGTGGTCTCTATTTCACCCCCTGCTGCAGCGATCCGATACGAAGGGATATGGAGCCTTTCACGTCACCCACCTCCATAACCACATGGTTCGCCAAAATTAATAAGCTTCCATCCAAAATTGGCATACACTGGATGGTCGACTTCACCCAATGTCAATAAGACTATTAACATGAACATGCAAAGAGGAAATTAAATCCTAGTATTAACGATCTATTACACACTAGGGTTCATCAATGTCCCTGAGAACTAAGGAATTACTCACTCAGGAAGGCAAAATCATCATAACACATGGGATAATGGACATGAATGAATCCCACATGTAACACACAAGTTATCCCCTTTATGATTCCCGAGATTACAGTGAGTGTCGTGGAATTGTCACGGCAGATGTCCTAGCAGATGGACTTAGTCGTGGAGCCATCACAACTAGGTTAGCTTAAAGGGGTTAAATGGGACAAAGGACATAGAGTTTATACTAGTTCGGCCCCTTGCGGTGAAGGTAAAGGCCTAATCCAGTTTGAGGTGGTATTGCTTTAATTTAATTACTAGGGAGCGAATACGCTTGACCTAGTTCTCGATCTCTTGTTTCTTGCCCTAAACCGCCGCCGAGTCGTCCCTTTATATACACAGGTTGATGCCCGGTGACTCACGGAGTCCCGGCCGGCTCATACATAATGTGTCCGGCTCGGTGACTAACTACGCATGCCTTACAACACAAATTATACATATATGGCGGTTTACGCTTGTGGGCCTCAAGCTGCCTTTGGACCTTGGGCCTTCAACAAGCCTGCCTTGCGAACCGCCATCTTCAACATCTTCATGGGCCTTTTCATTATAAGCCGCTCGTGGCATGACCAGGCCCCTCCTGGGCGGGGCATACCCAATAGTTATATCCCCTACATTAGGCCCCAGGCTGATACGAACTTGTTCATATCAGTCTTCAACACTTAGAAAAAATTCTTCTTCATCTACTCCTGCAAGATCTTGTAACCCGCCATGACATCATCCTCTAGGATTGTGGTAACCCGTCGTGACATCACCTGTCATTAATATTACACAGGGCCCAAATCTTAATATATCTTATATTTTAATGAACCTCTAAAAATCAAGGCGTTTGTGTCGTCACATATACATTTCTGAGCCTCCTCGATTCCCGCACATGCCATTTATCTTTCCAGCCTTATAAATAGGGCCAGGGGTCCGTTTTCATTCCCCCCCTTGCCTCCTCGTCTCTGTCTTCTACCTTGCCTCGCCTCAGCGCCCGAGCTCCGCCACCACCGTCGACCTTCACCACTGCCTCGACAACTGCCGTTGCATCAACCTGAATTGACCAGAGTTCGTCCGCGGACCTCCGCTGTTCAACAATGCTGGTAAGTTCTCCTTCCTTTTCTCATAGATCCCGTTAGGGTTTCTACGAGTTTGTCGGAGTTCATCTTCGTTCTTCATCATAGCTTGTACTTTTTGATTCAAACTCGGTACCCCTCCTACGCGGTGGTAGTCGTAGCACTCATTTTTGCTATAGAGCATCTCCTTTTGCCTAAGAAACTTGATCTGGACACATGAACTACTCAGGTACTATCATTTAGGTCTAGATATTTTCCATTATCTAAAGTGTCGTAGATCCAAAACTAGAGCATCAATCTGTGAAATCTGTTTTCCAACACTTAACAATTTTTTCACTCAGATCTCTAGATAAATAGTTGTGTGGGAGGCTTAACTCACAAATCATAACCCACCATCATATGTTTTATAACCTGCTTGTCCCAGTAAGGTATCTCTGGCTTAACCGTGCTTGCTCAAGATTTCCAATTCTGCGACATATATCTTGACTGCTAGACTCTGTCCGGTTTAATAGCAAAAATCCTTAATCCGGTAGGTACCATTAGTCCCCTTTTAAGCTGCCAAATCTTCAATGTTCATCCCCCGTTTTAGTCTATGTACCATAAACAACATTTTATCTGTGAAGCCATGATACTATGTTTAATAGCATAACCTTAACCCGCAAATGTTTCCTTTATTTAGGTCCTTGTTCTTCAAGATGGTCAAAACTGTCACTTCTTGCAATTGGGTTGTTTCCCGGGTTACGGAGGAAGATTTGAATACATATGTTTAGACTGGCGTTTTAGCCAGGAAAGACGCCATCCATTGGAGGGTTCCGGGTGATGATACTCGCCCTGAGCCCAAAGACGGTGAAGTGGTAGTCTTTATGGATCACATGGATCGGAGCTTTAGTCCTCCCGGTTCAAAGTTCTTCCGTGATGTGCTACACTTCTTCAAGCTCCACCCACAACATATCGCACCAAACTTCGTCTCAAACATCTGCAATTTTCAAGTGTTTTATGAGGTGTACCTTCAATAGGAGCCTACTGTAGAACTGTTCAGAGAGTTCTACTACTTAAAACGGCAGAATGAATTTACAGATGGCCCTAGCCTTGAACTAGGCGGCATATCTACCCAACGCCGAAAAGAGGCCACCTTCCCAGCTGCTAATCTGCCCAGTCATCCCAAAGACTGGAACCAGAGTTGGTTATACTACCAAGACACCTCACCAGAAGGAGAGAACCCCTTGCCAGGTTACCGTCATAGCTGGCTCAACAGTAGACATCACCTTCTGGACCGTATCAGCACTGCAGAACGGAAGAAGTATGTTCCGATTTTCGCCATGGTCTGGGCCTTCATGGCCAACGGCCTAACCGGAATTGATCTAGTCCGCTGCTGGGTCGCCTGGAGAGTCTTAACACTGAGCATCCAACCCGGTTTAATCTGTGAATACACAGGCAAGTTAACAGATCCTCAATGCCACTACAACACTGAAATAACTGAGGAAGACATCACCAACATGACCAAGACTGTGTTGAACGGGAGCTTGGAAGACTGTAGCCAATTTGGATTGAGCCCTTTCCGCACATTGACTGAGGTGCCAGCTGTAAGCTTTGAACCTAGCTCATGTTTTACTGATACTCCCATCTTTGTTGCTTGCTTGTACTTATTTATTGTTTATAGACCGACTCAGATTTTTGGGCAAAGAAATTACCAAAGAAACCAAAAAAGCCTCGGACAAAAACTAAAGCCATCAAAAAGCCCGCTAAGAAGAAGTCCAAGACTACTGAGTTACTTGATTTGGATGACAAAGATGACCATGATGAGACGGAGGTAGAACTTGATTCTCTTGGCTCGTTTCTTGTACATCTTTTGACAATGACTCTTATTAGGATGACGCGGAAGCCAGCCGTGTAGATGAGCAGAGGTAATTACTCTTTCCTCCGGCTCAGAGCCCCTGCCAACACAGAAAACCCGACAAGCAAGTCGGAAAGTAAGTTTTTCTCACCCTTTAGCTCACTTGGATCCCAACTTTCTTTTGAATAAACAACAACACGAAGCTCGCCACACCACCCGACATAGTGGTGGCATGATTACTTATTCCAGCTTACCGAACACGCCGGTTCGTGTAGCGACCAGACCTCAAATGGTCCAATCTCTATGCTCAGGTGTCATCCTTGGATCATTAATGCTGACACCACACAGTACTTGAAGGATTTATAACAGAGTAGCAATCACACACTTATTACATCGAGTGTCTCAAAAGAGAACTTATTACAATAAATATGGCTTAAGGCCATCTAATAATGATAACAATGGAAGGCTTGGAAGATAAGTGAGTCCATCAACTCCAACAGCATCATTGAGTATAGAACCACGACCTAATGGCACCTTAATCATCGTCTGAAAAGTCTGCAACATTAACGTTGCAGCCTGAAACGGGTCAGCACATGGAATATGCTGGCAATGTAGCAGATAGAGAGTAATGGAAGAATATAGCTAAACTACATGCATATTTGGCTGGTGGAAAGCTCTATGGTTACAGTTTTTGCGTAAAGCCAATTTTTCCCTACTACAAAGGAATAAATTTTATTTAACTATCATGGTAGTTGTTAAACATTGAGAATGGTTGACAGCATTCTCAATCCCAATTAAGTATCATCATTAAACAAAACCCGGCAATTTAATTTTAGGGTAATATGATGAGATTCACATGATAATCCAGGTAGTAGATACTCAAGATGTCCATAACTGGCGACACGGCTAACCATGATTAGTTTATACACTCTTCAAAGGTTTGCGCACTTTTCCCCACAAGACCCGATCTCCTCCGTTGGATTTCTCGCACTACATGGTGTTCGAGAAATGGATGACCGAGACATAGTCTTTCAGAAGCGCTAGCACCTGACGAACTTGTAGACCATACCAACCTACATCCCCTACATCTGCTAGTCTACCACTGTAAGAGTTCGCACGACTTAGTCAACAATGCTAGAGCCCATAATAGCTTGTGGCTGCACACGGAAGTTTCTAGCATGAATAATCTCATGATCCCTTTGAGCCTGGGTGGCGGACCAAAAGAAAAACAGACAATCGCTGGAATACCCAGGTGCCTCAATCCACCCAGATGTGTATTTAAGTTGCCACCATAGATAAACCATTAATTTAACAATCTCACATATGTCATCAAAACACTCACCCAATCCACGTCTACTAGCATAGCATGGCATAATAAGCAAACATAGAAGTAACTCCCAAAGGTTTGATAATAACAGGTACTCCCTCCATTCCCTTTTGTAGTGCGTGTAATTTTTTCTGTAAAATTCCGCAATGTAGTGCGCATTTGCTGCACTGAGCTCATTTGGACAAAAGTAACCCTTTGTTTGATTCACTGGACATGCAGCAGAACCCACGTGGGTGGGACATACCTCATGCATGCGAGGCTATTTGAGTAAAAACTGCTGCTCCACCTTACTCCTTGGTATTGGAGCTGGAAACAATGCGCACTATAAAGAGGAATAGAGGGACTAATAGGTACTACCTCAACTACTTCGCAAACCCACAATTTAATTAGATCCTAACCATGCAATGTGTGAGGATTGATCTAATGCAATAAAACTGGGTAGTAGGAGATATGATCAAAGTGTTACTTGCCTTGCTGATGATCCGCAAAACCTAGCGATTCGAAGTAGCAAGCGGCGCACTCCGGGTACTCTATCGCAAACAAACAAACATACAATAAGTACTCAACTCATGCATAGCTAAAACTCAAATAAGCGACATAACCAGAAGGTTCAACTTAAGAACTTCGGTTGGCAAAAAGAATCAAATCGAACGAAGCAACGAAAGACAAACGGCAAAAGAAACAGGCTTCATTTACTATTCTAGATCTAGGGCAACTTTTACAGTGGCAAAATCTTGTTTGAGTTGGTTAAACGGAAAGAGGGTTTCGAGATGAAACTCCAGGCGCTTGAATCGCCAGATTCCGATAAACGAGCGAAAAGTTATACTAAAATGAACATCGGATCAGAGATCGCGACCAGAAAAATCACGGATTTAATCCGAGAAAAAGAAAAACGACGAACGTTCTTTAAAACGAACAAACGGGCGAACGCTTGCTAAATAAATAAACCGGAAAACCGATCTATTTAACAAAAAAGAAACTAAAAAAACCGAACGGACCGATGGAAAACCGATCGGTTTTAAAAAAAACCAGCGGCGAGATCTACCTCCGGTGGTGCCGGATCCGGTGGTCCCGCGAGGCGGCGCGGCGGCGGTCCGGCGGCAGCGGCTCTAGGGTTAGGGTTTGGGGGTGGGGGCGCGGCTGGGCTGCGGGCCTCGGGCGACGGCTATATAAAGGCCCGGCCAGGCGGAGTCCTGGCCGGTTACGGCCCAGAGTCGGTTCGGACTTTTTTTAAAATAATTACGCTCAGGAAAAAAACAAAAGGAATACTAAACAGACTCCAAAAATCCCAAAATAAATTTTCCCCGGCTTCTAAAATCAAGCCGCACAGGATGAACATTTATTTGGGGCCTAAATGCAATTTTGAAAAACACACATTTTTCCTAAATTCAAATAAAATAGCAAATAAAACCAATATAAAATCTTATTTGATTTTTTATTAAATTATGAATATTTCTTTATTTTGGGAAAGTCATTTTATTCCCTCTCTCATATTTTTGTAATAGAAATAATTGAAGATAAAATAAATAAAATCAAATGCCTATTTTCAAAATTTGAGAAAACTCAAATTTGAAAATAACGAAATCCCCAACTCTCTCCGAGGGTCCTTGAGTTGCGTAGAATTTTCTAGGATCAACCAAAATGCAGTAAAATATGATATGCAAGGATGATCTAATGTATAACATTCCAAATTGAAAATTTGGGATGTTACAAACCTACCCCCCTTAAGATGAATCTCGCCCTCGAGATTCGGGTTGGCTAGAAAATAGGTGAGGGTGGTCCTTCAGCAATTCTTCCTCTCGCTCCCAGGTGGCTTCATCCTCCGTGTGGTGACTCCACTGAACTTTGCAAAACTTGATAACCTTGCTGCGGGTTACTCGACTGGCATACTCTAGAATCTTAACTGGTTTCTCCTCATAGGTCAAATCACTGTCCAACTGAGTGGCTTCCAATGGCACTGTATCTCTCAGCGGTATATCAGCCATTTCTACGTGGCACTTCTTCAACTGGGAAACGTGGAACACGTCGTGAACTCCTGACAATCCTTCGGGCAATTCCAACTTATAGGCTACTTCTCCCATATGCTCCAAAACTTTGTATGGGCCTACAAAACGTGGCGCTAACTTTCCCTTAACTCCAAATCGCTTAACTCCTCGAAGTGGAGATACTCGAAGATAAACTCGGTCTCTGACTTCGTAAACTGTCTCCTTGCGTTTAGAATATTTGTAGCTCTTCTGCCTGGACTAGGCTACCTTGAGCCTATCGCGAATCAATTTTACTTTCTGTTCAGACTCCTTAATCAGATCCGGTCCAAACAACTGGCGGTCTCCAACTTCATCCCATGACAATGGGGTCCTGCACCTCCTTCCGTACAAGGCTTCAAAAGGGGCCATCTTCAAACTGGATTGATAACTGTTGTTGTAAGAGAACTCTGCATATGGAAAATTCTCGTCCCAACTAGATCCATAATCTAGCGCACAAGCTCTCAGCATATCCTCCAAAACCTGGTTGACTCTATCGGTCTGTCCATCTGTCTGCGGATGGAAAGCTGTACTAAACTCCAGCCTGGTACCCAAAGTTTCATGCAACTGATTCCAAAACTTTGAGGTAAATTGGGTTCCTCTATCGGATACAATGCTCCTTGGAACTCCATGCAGACATACGATTCTGGTCATGTATATCTTTGCCAACTTTGCACTAGTAGAGGTAGTCTTCACTGGAATGAAATGAGCTACCTTTGTCAAACGATCGACTACAACCCAAATTGAGTCATAGCCTGAACGAGTTCGGGGCAAACCCGTAATAAAATCCATGCCTAGCTTATCCCACTTCCATTCGGGTATTGGCAATAGTTGTAGCAATCTTGCTGGCTTCTGATGCTCTGCCTTTACTCTCTGACATACATCACAAACTGCTACATACTCCGCAATATCCTTCTTCCTTCCGATCCACCAGAAAATATCTTTCAAATCCAAATACATCTTGGTATTTCCTGGGTGAATCGAATATGGTGAATCATGGGCCTCTTGCAGAATTAACTTCCTGATCTCCGAATCATTAGGCACATAAACACGGTCTTCAAACCATAAGGTATCGTGCTCATCTTCATGAAATCCCTTAGATTTTCCTTTGCTAATTTTCTCCTTATTAGAAGCAATCTCCTTGTCAGTCTTCTGGGCTTTTCTGATCTTATCCATCAAAGTAGACTGAATCTCCAATGCTGCTACATAGCCTCTTGGTACTATTTCCAAACATAGCTCATGAAGATTTTCGGCTAAATCCCTTGGTAAATTTCCCGTCATTAGGGTGTTGACATGACTTTCATGACTCAGCGCATCGGCTACTACGTTAGCCTTTCCGGGGTCATAATGCAATCTCATATCATAATCATTGATGAGTTCCAACCATCTCCTTTGCCTGAGATTCAACTCCTTCTGTGTGAAAATATACTTCAAACTCTTGTGATCCGTGTACACCTCACAATGGTTTCCAATGAGAAAGTGTCTCCAGGTTTTCAATGCATGCACTATGGCTGCTAACTCCAAATCATGTGTGGCATAATTTAACTCATGCGGCTTAAGTTGTCGTGAGGCATATGAAACAACTCTTCCTTCCTGCATAAGCACTGCTCCAAGTCCTCGACATGAAGCGTCGCAATACACCTCATAATCCTTGGTCTGATCTAGCAAAATCAACACTGGTGAGGTAACCAAACATTTCTTCAACTCCTGGAAACTAGCCTCACATTCCTCAGTCCATATGAACTTGGTATCCTTTTTCAACAACTCCATCATAGGCTTCGCGATCTTTGAGAAATTCTCAATAAACCTCCGGTAGTATCCCGCGAGTCCAAGAAAACTCTGGATCTCTCCAATTGTTGTTGGGGCTTCCCAATTGGTCATGATATCAACTTTAATGGGATCTACTGCTATACCTTCTCCCGATATAACGTGTCCGAGAAATCCAACTTCCTTCAACCAAAACACACATTTGCTAAACTTGGCATATAATTGATGTTCTCTGAGCTTTCCAAGAACCAAACGCAAATGCTCCTTATGCTCCTCTTCATTCTTCGAGTAAACCAGGATATCATCAATGAACACTACGACGAACTTATCCAAAAACTCCATAAACACTTTGTTCATCATGTTCATAAAATATGCAGGTGCGTTAGTCAGACCAAATGACATAATGGTATACTCGTACAGCCCATACCTGGTGGTAAAATCCGTCTTAGGTATATCCTGTTCTTGAATCTTCAACTGGTGGTATCCTGATCACAGATCAATCTTGGAAAATGCCTTAGCTCCTTGAAATCGATCAAACAGATCATTGATCATCAGTAGTGGGTACTTGTTCTTGATGGTTACTTCATTCAATCCTCGATAATCAACAACCATCCTTAACGATCCATCCTTCTTCTCCACTAGAAGTACTGGCGATCCCCAAGGTGAAGAACTTGGGTGAATATATCCTTATCCAGTAACTCCTTAATCTGCTTCTTAATCTCCACCAAATCCTTTGCGGGCATCCTATATGGTCTCTTAGATATTGGCCCTGTGCCTGGCAAAAGCTCAATCAAAAACTCAATATCTCTATCCGGTGGCATGCCTGGCAATTCTTCTGGAAATACATCAGGGAAATCTTTCACCACTGGTACTTCCTCCTCCACATCTGTTAAACAATTTACTTGAGTCCTTTTTGGCACATGCCGGGATACATACTTGATCCTTCTCCCTTCTGGCGTGGTAAGCAAAATTGACTTACTGGCACATTCAATATTTCCTTCGTACTTTGATAACCAATCCATGCCTAATATCACATCCAATCCTTGATATTCCAATACTATTAGGACTGAGGGAAATACATAGTTACCAATCCTTAATGGTAACCGATCACACCATAGACTAGCCATATACTCTGCTCCAGGCGAGGTTACTAACATGGGTGATCTAAGGGCTTGGGTTGGTAGTTTATACTTATCCACAAATCCGCTTGATATGTATGAATGCGATGCACCAGTATCAAAAGAACGAGTGCAGTAAATGACTTAACCAAAAACTTACCAATTACTGCATCCGGCTGCTCTTCAACCTCCTCCACATTAACGTGGTTCACCTGTCCCCTATTGAAAGGGTTTGGCTTCTTCCCAGAGCTTCCATTGCCATTTCAATTCTGAGATTCAGAACATTCATTGGCATAATGTCCGGTCTTCTGGCACTTAAAGCAAGTGACTTGGATCAGGTCTTTCTTGCCTGGGGTCGATGGGTTGGTGCGGTTCTGGCCGTTGCTTCCTCCATTCCCATTACCATTCTTGGTGCCATTGTGGTTGTGCGAGCTACCTCCTCCATGGGTATGCTGAAAATGTCCTCCCGGTCTAGGGGTAAAACGTGGCTTTTGCTGGGCTCCTGAATTGTACTTCCCTTGTCCATATTCCTCTTGCAATTCTCAATATGCTGCTGCTTCCCTTTAATCATGAGAGCACAATCTGCCAACTCCTGGTAGTTGTTGAAGGTTGCTACCATCAACTGCATGCTCAACTCATCATTCAGTCCTTCCAGAAACTTCTCCTGCTTAGCTGCATCCGTAGCAACATCATCTGGGGCATAACATGCTAACTTACTAAAGTCCTCCACATACTGGCCAACTGTCCTTCCTCCTTGGCGCAAATTGCAAAACTCTCGCTTCTTCATGGCCATTGCTCCTGATGAAACATGGGCAGTATGAAAAGCCTGCTGAAACTGGTCCCACATTACAGTGTCGACAGGGAAAGTGGCTGTGAAATTCTCCCACCATGATGCTGCGGGTCCTTCCAACTGATGTGCGGCAAACTTCACATTTTCCGCATTTGTGCATCCCATCGTGGTCAATTCTCTAGCTGTCTTGCAGAGCCAATCATCTGCTACTATCGGCTCGGTGCTACTGGAAAACACCGGTGGATTCAGCCTAAGAAAACGGGCTAAGTGATCAACAGGTGGTGGTGGTGGTGGGTTGTTGTTGTTGTTCCCCTGATTCTGATTCTAGACTAGCAACTGCATCAATGTGTTCTGCTGCTGGATCAACTGAGTGAGCAACGGTGGGAAGGTAAATTCGAGGTCACGTCTCAGAGGCATCTGAGGGTTTAGAAAAGATGAGATTTAAGAATAGAGGGGGTCTAGAGAGAAAACACTACCCATATGCACATGAGGCAAAAGCAAACAATTCACTTCATTCAATCAATCAAACAAGGGCATACAATCGATCTAACTATCGCGAAAGTGCTCGGACTACTATATTTACATGGTGGACTACTACTACTACTGTTGGGGTGGTCTACTAGAAATATTCTTCGGTTGCAGACTCCATGATATCTGCTCCAGCTTCATCAACATAGTCATCATCGCTATCATCTGGATCCGAGTCGGTGTCGTCGATGATGATGTAGTCTTCCGGGCGAATCTCATTGGGTTCTTCGTCTTCTTCTACTGGTGTAGGGCCTCCCATGAATATTCTAATCTTCTTGATCAGACTGTCATTCTTCTCCACTAATACCTCGATTTCCTCTTCATAATCTTCACGTGTAGCCTTGAGTTCTTCCTCCAGTTCCTTGATTCTTGTTCTTGCCTTCTTCAGATCTATCATGTCGGCGCACATCTGGTTCTCCTGACGTCGAATGTGCTGGTTTAACTCCTGGATAAAAGATGCAATTGATCTATCCTTCCTGGTGCTGATCATCTCCCAGTGCTCATCTCGGCGCCCACAAATCTGGTAGATAGTATCCTTGAGATCATTGCGGTAAACTTCTCCAATGCGTCCCATGGTGATGTGAGCTGCCATGCTCCTTCCTAGATTCCAAGTTGGTGCATCAAAAGAAAACTCTATGGGCTCAATGACTGGTATAAACGTCCTTCTTGGAACTTGAACTTGAATCATCCAGCGCTCTTCTTCAGGTAGAGTGGAGTTGTAGGTCCCGGTGAAGCTTGGTACTCCTATGTTCAGGTATCTAGTGACTTCCTTCAAGTGACGTCCAAAGGGTGTATCTTCATCCGGTTGTGTGAACTTATTCCTTGCATCCGCCATCCTAAAAGAGTAGAAAAGATGAGAGGTCAGAGTGAGAAGAGTGAGTAGTGATCTAGTGGTCGTGTCCTACAGTCAGCGTGTGCTCTGATACCATCTTGTAGTGACCAGGCCTCAAACGGTCCAATCTCTGTGCTTAGGTGCCATCCCTGGATCAGTAATGCTGACACCACATAGTACTTGAAGGATTTATAACAGAGTAGCAATCACACACTTATTACATCGAGTGTCTCAAAAGAGAACTTATTACAATAAATATGGCTTAAGGCCATCTAATAACAATAACAGCGGAAGGCTTGGAAGATAAGTGAGTCCATCAACTCCAACGGCATCACTGAGTATAGAACCACGACCTAATGGCACCTTAATCGTCGTCCGAAAAGTCTGCAACATTAACGTTGCAGCCCGAAATGGGTCAGCACATGGAATATGCTGGCAATGTAACACATAGAGAGTAATGGAAGAATATAGCTAAACTACATGCATATTTGGCTGGTGGAAAGCTCTATGGTTACAGTTTTTGCATAAAGCCAATTTTTCCCTACTACAAAGGAATAAATTTTATTTAACTATCATGGTAGTTGTTAAACATTGAGAATGGTTGACAGCATTCTCTATCCCAATTAAGTATCATCATTAAACAAAACCTGACAATTTAATTTTAGAGTGATATGATGAGATTCACATGATAATCCAGGTACTAGATACTCAAGATGTCCATAACCAGGGACACGGCTAACCATGATTAGTTTATACACTCTGCAGAGGTTTGCGCACTTTTCCCCACAAGACTCGATCTCCTCCGTCGGATTTCTCGCACTACATGGTGTTTGAGAAACGGATGACCGAGACATAGTCTTTCAGAAGTGCTAGCACCTTACGAACGGGTAGACCGTACCAACCTACATCCCAAACATCTGATAGTCTACAACTATAAGAGTTCGCATGACTTAGTCAACTATGCTAGAGCCAATAATAGCTTCTGGCTGCACATGGAAGTTTCTAGCATGAATAATCTCATGATCCCTTTGAGCCTGGGTGGCGGTCCAAAAGAAAAACAGACAATTGCTAGAATACCTAGGTGCCTCAATCCACCCAGATGTGTATTTAAGTTGCCACCTTAGATAAACCATTAATTTAACAATCTCACATATGTCATGGAAACACTCACCCAATCCACGTCTACTAGCATAGCATGGCATAATAAGCTAACATAGAAGTAACTCCCAAAGGTTTGATAATAACAGGTAATAGGTACTACCTCAACTACTTCCCAAACCCACAATTTAATTAGATCCTAACCATGCAGTGTGTGAGGAATGATCTAATGCAATAAAACTGGGTAGTAGGAGGTATGATCAAAGTGTTACTTGCCTTGCTGATGATCCGCAAAACCTAGCGATTCGAAGTAGCAAGCGGCGCACTCCGGGTACTCTATCGCAAAAACAAGCATACAATAAGTACTCAACTAATGCACAGCTAAAACTCAAATAAGCGATATAACCAGAAGGTTCAACTTAAGAACTCCGGTTGGCAAAAAGAATCAAATCGAAAAAAGCAACGAAAGACAAACGACAAATGAAACAGGCTTCGTTTACTATTATGGATCTAGGGCAATTTTTACAGTGGCAAAATCTTGTTTGAGTTGGTTAAACGGAAAGAGGGTTTCGAGACGAAACCCCAGGCGTTGAATCGCCTGATTCCGATAAACGAGTGAAAAGTTATACTAAAACGAACATCGGATCAGAGATCGCGATCAAAAAAATCGTGGATTTAATCCGAGAAGAAGAAAAACGACGAACGTTCGTTAAAACGAATGGGCAAACGCTTGCTAAATAAATAAACCGGAAAAACCGATCTATTTTAAAAAATGAAACTAAAAAAACCAAACGGGCCGACGGAAAACCGATCGGTTTTCAAAAAAACCAGCAACGAGATCTACCTCCGGCGGTGGCGGATCCGGCGGTCCGGCGAGGCGGCGCGGCGGCGGTCCGGCGGCGGGGCGGCGGCGGTCCGGCGGCAGCGACTCTAGGTTAGGGTTTGGGGGCGGGGGCGCGGCTGGGCTGCGGGCCTTGGGCGGCGGCTATATAAAGGCCCAGCCAGGCGGAGTCCTGGCCAGTTACGGCCCAGAGTCGGTTCGGACTTTTTTTTAAAATAATTACGCTCAGGAAAAAAACAAAAGGAATACTAAACGGACTCCAAAAATCCCGAAATAAATTTTCCCCGGCTTCTAAAATCAAGCCGCACAGGATGAACATTTATTTGGGGCCTAAATGCAATTTTGAAATACGCACATTTTTCCTAAATTCAAATAAAACCAAAATAAAATCTTATTTGAATTTTTATTAAATACTCAATATTTCTTTATTTTGGGAAAGTCATTTTATTCCCTCTCTCATATTTTTGTAATAGAAATAATTGATGATAAAATAAATAAAATCAAATGATCCTATTTTCAAAATTTGAGAAAACTCAAATATGAAAATAACGAAATCCCCAACTCTCTCCGAGGGTCCTTGAGTTGCGTAGAATTTCTAGGGTCAACCAAAATGCAGTGAAATATGATATGCAAGGATGATCTAATGTATAACATTCCAAATTGAAAATTTGGGATGTTACAATTCGCAAACGCCGCCCAGAGGTCTTATATATTTATGATATACTTTATCCCAAGGCGGGTCATGTCCGACATCCTCTTAACCCGTCTGATTCAAACTATCAGGGGACTTCTCATTCTTCCTCTAGCGAGTCAACGGGAACTCAAATCCCAACTTTCTAGAATGTAACTGGGTGAGAATATATTCAGTCATTCAAACTTTATGTCTGATCATTATACTGACCTCTTTATGCTTATTATTTTCAGAGGCCAGGCCAAACCCAGCAAGAAGGCGAAGCTGACTAAGCCGGTCAACGACTCCAATCATTCTGAACCGAAAAAACAATAGCCAAAACCTTCTAACCCAATTGCTGAGGCCACCCTTGATGATCCACCACCACAAGATCATGAAACCTCCATAGATCATAAGCTGCCAAGCCCAATTAAACCTGCTGAAGAGAAGAGTGAGGATGTTGTTGTCACTGGGTTTGGATTCACAGCCCTGGGTCAACCTACTACCTTATCTAAGCACAACGCCAAGGAAGAAATTTCTGCTGAAGATAAAGGCAAGTGTAAGGTGGATTTGGAGAGCTACGCCAATTTCAGCTCCCAAGACATCCACTCTGGTTACTTGAATCGTCTGTACACCAGCCATGACTTTGAGGCCAGCTTGGTCAATTTGATGAAGGAACGCTATGAGGTAATTTAATCACCATTCTCGTTCATACCTATTTGTCTATCAGCCGCCAAGTCTATAGGATATGATAGAATTTTGAATATGTTGTAGACTTTCTAGTTGCCATAAAGAATCACACATCATCACTAGTAGCCCCAAGGGCCGACTTAAATCCCATGCTAAGTTGGGACTTTAAATAGTAATAAGGAACTTTGCATTCGTAGCCCCCAAGGGTCGGCTTAACAAGGATGTTAAGTCGAGACTTTAAGTAACAAAGAGCAACTTTGCATCTGTAGCCCCCAAGGGTCAGCTTAACAAGTATGTTAAGTTGAGACTAATCATCTTATATGAAGTCAATAACCCAATTCATAGCCTTCATAAACCGGATTATATCAGTTGTCCGGGACAGCAAATAATCTTGCTATGAAGAAAGAGCAATATGCATTAGCCCCCAAGTGCCAAGTATAATACATGTTTTGTGCTTAGGAATTCAGAAAATTTCCTTTAAGAGCAATATACATTAGCCCCCCAAGTGCCAAGGAAAATACTTGTATTGTGCTTGGGACTTCAATAATAATCACACTCATAGTATCTGTCCTTGCTTATACCACAGGCTGAACTTTCTGAGGACTCATAGCTTAATGATCTGAAGGCCAATATAAAGACTCAACAATCTAAAACATCTAAGGCCAAATCAGAATTGAAGATTGCTTTAGAGAGCATTGAGCAGCTCAAGGAAAACTGCAATACTGACAAAGATGGCTGGGAAACTGAAAAAGCAGCTCTATTGAAGAGGGCAGAAGATGCTGAAGCTGCACTTAAACTGGTGACCGAGGAGTTATCTGGCTTAAAACAACAAATCAATACCATGTCAGTAGCCATCTTCGGTAAGAACATGTCTCCCTTGCGCCTTAATAATCATATCATAAATGACTGCCGGCTTACCCATACCCTTACTGATATAGGTTCTCAGAGCGCTAAGTTGGACTCAAATATGCGCATCCGGCCTAAAGTTGTCTGCACTCTTGTAGAACATTTATATACCGGCGCCCAACGAACCATTGCTGCTACACTGCACAAGAAAACCCCTTCAACACTCGTCAAAGACACACTGGAGCAGTTATCCGTGCTGCCCCGAAGGATTGACGACTTAAAACGGGGAGCTTCTAGAGCCGGTGCCTTGACTGCCCTAAGTCGGGCAAAGGCATGGAAAGCAGATCTTGATCCTGAGGACTTGGTCAATGGTTACCCTAGTGTTAAAGAAGACGGATATGCCTTTAGTGTTGATGACTTTGCAGCAATAGCAAGAGCAATGCGTCCTTTGGCAAGTAAACTGGCTGACGAAACCAACCTATCCTCATACCAGGCGGCTATGATGCCAAATACAAGAAAGTGAATGCGCCGGTCATGAGCCAAAGGATCTCATCCCACCTATTCGTAAGCACACCTTTGCCCCTGACATTGATCCAGCAAACCCTTTTCATGATGAAGCTGTGTTTAGAGTGTTGACCGATATCAACTGGGCTACGCCTGACTTCCAGGTACGAATAATCAAGGAGCTGAAGATGAAGAAGAGGCGCAAGATGACCCAAAGGCTTCAACCCACCAACAACCATGAACCGATTGATGAAGCATAATACTTTGTTGTGTTAACATCAAAACACTTATCCTCATTGGGCCATCAGATGCCTTGTAATAGGCTAGTTAAACTCTTGATCTGCCATGCCGTCGTGCATGTTTTGTTTTACATGATACTGCTGATCTGCCACTTATGCTTATGATTTCATCAATTGTGTGTACCAGGTTTATTATTTTACCTGCACACAAACAGATCACAAGTACCCTGGCGGTTTACCGCAGGGCGGGTCACAATATCCTATAAAAAACCACTGGTGACTGTGATATCTACTCACCCTACCGGCTTTATGAGACTTGTGCAATAAGGGTTATAACCCGCAATTTGGTAGCTCAACACCAAAGACAGTAAGGGGCTAACATCCCAAATATGGGACATAGTCAGGGCTGCTTGGCCCGAATTGTGAAAATGATAAATAGAAAAGGGGCGGTATAAATCCACTATGAATAAAAATCCAGAAAAAACGAGGCTTTCATAGGCTTCCAAGCCCAAATCTCAAACTGAAATCTTACTTCAATGGAAATAGCGTGATAGCAACTAGAGTATCCTTGCTTTCCGTGAGCCGGCTCTCACTTGACCCAATCAATGTTTTAACCTGGATAAGTTCAGGGTCTTATTTTAAAAGATTGACTTATCGAGAGTACGCGGGGTCGGAGTAGCACCGTCCAAACAGGCAGGTTTAACCAAGTTTCAAGGAAGGCGGCTTAATAGTCTGGGTTTATCCTTGCTTTCCGTAAGCCAGCTCTCTCATGACCTAATCAACGTTTTAACCTTAACGAGTTCAGGGTATTATTTAAAGATTGATTGTTAAGAACGTGGCGGTTCATTCAGGATTACCTGGTGGAGAGGCATCTTGCATATAGGCAGGATTACCCGGATTTTTGGTGAATACACCTGGTATCCAGGCCAATCAAAGGGTGAATATAGTTGTGTTCATTGAACAGAAAGCCCCCAGGTGATATGTTTCTGAGTTGTGCCCAGAGGGTACCTATGTTTGAGTTGTGCTATCCATCAAGCCCTCTTTGGTCCCTATAACTCAGGCGTCAAGCCTCTTAAGTGATTATATGAGGTTAACAATAAAGACTCAGCTTTAGAGAAACGAAACAACAGAGGCCCTGATGTATCAGGGATGCCGGCTTTATTATATTCATCATAATATATACATTGTCAAAATATGTACATCACAAGAGCCGATGGCTCAAGTATAATAAGGCCGAAGATGAGCAATATTCCACGGCCGGCGGATCTCCTCCTCCGACACGCGTGAGTCCTTGTGGTCTCGAACATCGATAAGGTAGTATGACCCATTGTTTAGATTTTTGTTGACCACAAAAGGCCCTTCCCATGGCGGGGCTAATTTGTGCATATCAGTTTGAGCCTGAATAAGTCTGAGCACTAAGTCACCTTCTTGAAAGGTTTTGGTTTTAACCCGGCGGCTGTGATAATGGCGCAGATCTTGCTGGTAAATCGCCGAACAAGCCGCTGCAAGGTCATACTCTTCATCCAACAGGTCAAGTGCATCCTGACGTGTTTTTTCATTATCAGCTTCAACGTAAGCCGCCACACGGGGCGAGTCGTGACGGATGTCACTAGGGAGAACCGCCTCTGCTCCGAAAACCATGAAGAAAGGCGTGTAATGTTGGGGAACGTAGCAGAATTTTAAAATTTTCTAGGCATCACCAAGATCAATCTATGGAGTCATCTAGCAACGAGGGAAAGGAGAGTGCATCTACATACCCTTGTAGATCGTGAGCGGAAGCGTTCAAGAGAACGGGGTTGATGGAGTCGTACTCGTCGTGATCCAAATCACCGATGACCTAGCGCCGAACGGACGGCACCTCCGCGTTCAACACACGTACGGTTGGGAAGACGTCTCCTCCAACTTGATCCAGCAAGGGGGAAGGAGATGTTGATGGAGATCCAGCAGCACGACGGCGTGGTGGTGGAAGCAACGGTGATCTCGGCAGGGCTTCGCCAAGCTCAGGGAGAGGGAGAGGTGTCACGGGAGGGAGAGGGAGGCGCCAGGGGTTAGGGTGTGGCTGCCCTCTCCCCCCCCCCACTATTTATAGGACCCCTAGGGGGGGCACCGGCCCTAGGAGATGCCATCTCCAAGGGGGCGGGGCGGCGGCCAAGGGGGTGGAGTGCCCCCCAAGCCAAGTGGGGTGCCCCCACCCCTAGGGTTTCCAACCATAGGCGCAGGGGAGGCCCATGGGGGGCGCACCAGCCCATCTGGGGCTGGTTCCCCTCCCACTTCAGCCCATGGGGCCCTCCGGGATAGGTGGCCCCACCCAGTGGACCCCCGGGACCCTTCGGTGGTCCCGGTACAATACCGATTACCCCGAAAACCTTCCCGATGGCCGAAACTTGACTTCCTATATATAAATCTTCACCTCCGGACCATTCCGGAACTACTCGTGACGTCCGGGATCTCATCTGGGACTCCGAACAACTTTCGGGTTACCATATACTAATATCTCAACAACCCTAGCGTCACCGAACCTTAAGTGTGTAGACCCTACGGGTTCGGGAGACACGCAGACATGACCGAGACGACTCTCCGGTCAATAACCAATAGCGGGATCTGGATACCCATGTTGGCTCCCACATGCTCCTCGATGATCTCATCGGATGAACCATGATGTCGAGGATTCGATCAATCCCGTATACAATTCCCTTTGTCAATCGGTACGTTACTTGCCCGAGGCTCGATCGTCGGTATCCCAATACCTCATTCAATCTCGTTACCGGCAAGTCACTTTACTCGTACCGTAATGCATGATCCCGTGATCAACCACTTGATCACATTGAGCTCATTATGATGATGCATTACCGAGTGGGCCCAGAGATACCTCTCCGTCATACGGAGTGACAAATCCCAGTCTCGATTCGTGCCAACCCAACAGACACTTTCGAAGATACCTGTAGTGTACCTTTATAGTCACCCAGTTACGTTGTGAAATTTGGCACACCCAAAGCACTCCTACGGTATCCGGGAGTTTCACAATCTCATGGTCTAAGGAAATGATACTTGACATTCGGAAAAGCTATAGCAAACGAACTACACGATCTTTGAGCTATGCTTAGGATTGGGTCTTGTCCATCACATCATTCTCCTAATGATGTGATCCCGTTATCAATGACATCCAATGTCCATAGTCAGGAAACCATGACTATCTTTTGATCAACGAGCTAGTCAACTAGAGGCTCACTCGGGACGTGTTGTGGTCTATGTATTCACACATGTATTACGATTTCCGGATAACACAATTATAGCATGAACAATAGACAATTATCATGAACAAAGAAATATAATAATAACCATTTTATTATTGCCTCTAGGGCATATTTCCAACAGTCTCCCACTTGCACTAGAGTCAATAGACTAGTTACATTGTGATGAATCGAACACCCATGCAGTTCTGGTGTTGATCACGTTTTGCTCTAGGGAGAGGTTTAGTCAACGGATCTACCACATTCAGGTCCGTATGTACTTTACAAATATCTATGTCTCCATTTTGAACACTTTCACGAATGGAGTTGAAGCGACGCTTGATATACCTGGTCTTCTTGTGAAACCTGGGATCCTTGGCAAGGCCAATAGCTCCAGTGTTGTCACAGAAGAGAGTCATCGGGCCCGACGCATTGGGTATGACTCCTAGGTCGGTAATGAACTCCTTCGCCCAGATTGCCTCTTGTGCTTCCTCCGAGGCTGCCATGTACTCCGCTTCACATGTAGATCCCGCCACAATGCTTTACTTGCAACTGCACCAGCTTACTGCCCCACCATTCAAAATATACATGTATCCGGTTTGTGACTTAGAGTCATCCAGATCTGTGTCGAAGCTAGCATCGACGTAACCCTTTACGACAAGCTCTTCGTCACCTCCATAAACGAGAAACATATCCTTAGTCCTCTTCAGGTACTTTAGGATATTCTTGACCGTTGTCTAGTGTTCCATGTAGGGATTACATTGGTACCTTCCTACCAAACTTACGGCAAGGTTTACAACAGGTCTGGTACATAGCATAGCATACATGATAGACTCTATGGCCGAGGCATAGGGGATGACACTCATCTTTTCTCTATCTTCTGCCGTGGTCGGGCATTGAGCCGTGCTCAATCTCGTACCTTGCAATACAGGCAAGAACCCCTTCTTTGACTGATCCATTTTGAACTTCTTCAATATCTTGTCAAGGTACGTACTCTGTGAAAGACCAATGAGGCGTCTCGATCTATCTCTGTAGATCTTGATGCCTAATATGTAAGCAGCTTCTCCAAGATCCTTCATTGAAAAACACTTGTTCAAGTAGGCCTTTATGCTTTCCAAGAATTCTATATCATTTCCCATCAACAGTATGTCATCCACATACAATATGAGAAATGCTACAGAGCTCCCACTCACTTTCTTGTAAATGCAGGCTTCTCCATAAGTCTGCGTAAACCCAAACGCTTTGATCATCTCATCAAAACAAATGTTCCAACTCCGAGATGCTTACACCAGCCCATAGATCGAGCGTTGGAGCTTGCACACCTTGTCAGCATTCTTAGGATCGATAAAACCTTCCGGCTGCATCATATACAATTCTTCCTTAAGGAAACCATTAAGGAATGTCGTTTTGACGTCCATTTGCCATATCTCATAATCATAGAATGCGACAATTGCTAACATGATTCGGACGGACTTCAGCTTCGCTACGGGTGAGAAAGTCTTGTCGTAGTCAACCCCCTGAACTTGTCGATAACCCTTAGCGACAAGCCAAGCTTTATAGATGGTTACATTACCATCCGCGTCTGTCTTCTTCTTAAAGATCCATTTATTTTCTATGGCTCGCCGATCATCGAGCAAGTCAGTCAAATTCCATACTTTGTTTTCATACATGGATCATATCTCGGATTTCATGGCTTCCAGCCATTTTTCAGAATCTGGGCCTGCCATCGCTTCCTCATAGTTCGAAGGTTCACCGTTGTCTAACAACATGATTTCCAGGACAGGGTTGCCATACCACTCTGGTGCGGAACGTGTCCTTGTGGACCTATGAAGTTCAGTACCAACTTGATATGAAGTTTCATGATCATCATCATTAACTTCCTCTCTAGTCGGTGCAGGCACCTCAGGAACAATTTCCTGAGCTGCGCCACTCCCCGGTTCAAGAGGTGATACTTCATCAAGTTCTACTTTCCTCCCACTTATTTCTTTCGAGAGAAACTCTTTCTCTAGAAAGGATCCATTCTTGGCAACAAAGATCTTGCCTTCGGATCTGAGGTAGAAGGTATACCCAATGGTTTCTTTAGGGTATCCTATGAAGATGCATTTTTCCGATTTGGGTTCGAGCTTTTCAGGTTGAAGTTTCTTGACATAAGCATCGCATCTCCAAACTTTTAGAAACGACAGCTTAGGTTTCTTCCCAAACAATAATTCATACGGTGTCATATCAACGGATTTCGATGGACCCCTATTTAAAGTGAATGCGGCAGTCTCTAAATCATAGCCCCAAAATGACAGTGGTAAATCGGTAAGAGACATCATAGATCGCACCATATCCAATAGAGTGCGATTACGATGTTCGGACACACCATTACGCTGAGGTGTTCCAGGCGGCGTGAGTTGTGAAACTATTCCACATTTCCTTAAGTGTGTGCCAAATTCGTGACTCAAGTATTCTCCCCCGCGATCTGATCGCAAGAACTTGATTTTTCTGTCACGTTGATTTTCAACCTCACTCTGAAATTCCTTGAACTTTTCAAAGGTCTCAGATTTGTGTTTCATAGTAGACATACCCATATCTACTCAAGTCATCAGTGAGGGTGAGAACATAGCGATAGCCACCGCGAGCCTCAACACTCATTGGACCGCACACATTAGTATGTATGATTTCCAATAAGTTGGTTGCTCGCTCCATTGTTCCTGAGAACGGAGTCTTGGTCATTTTACCCGCACGTGTCGAATGATTTGTAATCAAGAGACTCCAAAAGTCCATCTGCATGGAGCTTCTTCATGCGTTTGACACCTATGTGACCAAGGCGGCAGTGCCACAAGTATGTGGGACTATCATTATCAACCTTACATCTCTTGGTGTTCACACTATGAATATGTGTAACATTACGCTCGAGATTCATTAAGAATAAACCATTCACCAGCGGAGCATGATCATAAAACATATCTCTCATATAAATAGAACAACCATTATTCTCGGATTTAAATGAGTAGCCATCTCGAATTAAACGAGATCCTGATACAATGTTCATGCTCAAAGCTGGCACTAAATAACAATTATTGAGGTTTAAAACTAATCCCGTAGGTAAATGTAGAGGCGGCGTGCCGACGGCGATCACATCGACCTTGGAACCATTCCCGACGCGCATCGTCACCTCGTCCTTCGCCAGTCTTTGCTTATTCCGCAGCTCCTGCTTTGAGTTACAAATGTGAGCAACCGCACCGGTATCAAATACCCAGGAGCTACTATGAGTACTGGTAAGGTACACATCAATTACATGTATATCACATATACCTTTGGTGTTGCCGGCCTTCTTGTCCGCTAAGTATTTCGGGCAGTTCCGCTTCTAGTGACTACTTCCCTTGCAATAAAAACACTCAGTCTCGGGCTTGGGTCCATTCTTTGGCTTCTTCCCGGCAGCTTGCCTACCGGGCGCGGAAACTCCCTTGCTGTCCTTCTTGAAGTTCTTTTTACCCTTGCCTTTCTTGAACTTAGTGGTTTTATTCACCATCAACACTTGATGTTCCTTTTTGATTTCCACCTCTGCTGATTTCAGCATTGAATATACCTCAGGAATGGTCTTTTCCATCCCCTGCATATTGAAGTTCATCACAAAGCTCTTGTAGCTCGGTGGAAGCGACTGAAGGATTCTGTCAATGACCGCGTCATCCGGGAGATTAACTCCCAGCTGAGTCAAGCAGTTATGCAACCCAGACATTTTGAGTATGTGCTCACTGACAGAACTATTTTCCTCCATCTTACAACTGAAGAACTTGTCAGAGACTTCATATCTCTCGACCCGGGCATGAGCTTGGAAAACCATTTTCAGCTCTTCGAACATCTCATATGCTCCGTGTCGCTCAAAACGCTTTTGGAGCCCCGGTTCTAAGCTGTAAATCATGTCGCACTGAACGAGGGAGTAATCATCAGCACGTGACTGCCAAGCATTCATAACGTCTTGGTTCTCTGGGATGGGTGCGTCACCTAGCGGTGCTTCTAGGACATAATCTTTCTTGGCAGCTATGAGGATGATCCTTAGGTTCCGGACCCAGTCCGTATAGTTGCTGCCATCGTCTTTCAGCTTGGTTTTCTCTAGGAACGCGTTGAAGTTGAGGGCAACATTAGCGTTGGCCATTTGATCTACAAGACATAGTGTAAAGATTTTAGACTAAGTTCATGATAATTAAGTTCATCTAATCAAATTATTCAATGAACTCCCACTCAGATAGACATCCCTCTAGTCATCTAAGTGAAACATGATCCGAGTCAACTAGGCCGTGTCCGATCATCACGTGAGACGGACTAGTCAACATCGGTGAACATCTTCATGTTGATCGTATCTTCTATACGACTCATGCTCGACCTTTCGGTCTTTCGTGTTCCGAGGCCATGTCTGTACATGCTAGGCTCATCAAGTTAACCTAAGTGTATTGCGTGTGTAAATCTGGCTTACACCCGTTGTATTCAAACGTTAGAATCTATCACACCCGATCATCACCTGGTGCTTCGAAACAACGAACCTTCGCAACGGTGCACAGTTAGGGGGAACACTTTCTTGAAATTATTATGAGGAATCATCTTATTTAAGCTACCGTCGTTCTAAGCAAATAAGATGCAAAACATGATAAACACCACATGCAATCAAATAGTGACATGATATGGCCAATATCATTTGCTCCTTTTGATCTCCATCTTCGGGGCTTCATGATCATTGTTGTCACCGGCATGACACCATGATCTCCATCATCGTGTCTTCTTGAAGTTGTCTTGTCATCTATTACTTCTACTACTATGGCTAACGCTTTAGCAATAAAGTAAAGTAATTACATGACGTTTATGTTGACACGCAGGTCATAAATAAATTAAGACAACTCCTATGGCTCCTGCCGGTTGTCATACTCATCGACATGCAAGTCGTGATTCCTATTACAAGAACATGATCAATCTCATACATCACATATATCATTCATCACATCCTTTTGGCCATATCACATCCTTTTGGCCATATCACATCCTTTTGGCCATATCACATATATCATGCTGCAAAAACAAGTTAGACGTCCTCTAATTGTTGTTGCAAGTTTTTACGTGGCTGGTATAGGTTTCTAGCAAGAACGTCTCTTACCTACGCCAAAACCACAACATGATATGCCAATTTCTATTTACCCTTCATAAGGACCCTTTTCATCGAATCCAATCCGACTAAAGTGGGAGAGACAGACACCCGCCAGCCACCTTATGCAACTAGTGCATGTCAATCTGTGGAACCAGTCTCACGTAAGCATACGTGTAAGGTCGGTCCGGGCCGCTTCATCCCACGATGCCGCCGAATCAAGATAAGACTAGTAATGGCAAGAAAATTGACAATATCCACGCCCACAACTGCTTTGTGTTCTACTCGTGCATAGAAACTACGCATAGACCTAGCTCATGATGCCACTTTTGGGGAACGTAGCAGAATTTTAAAATTTTCTACACATCACCAAGATCAATCTATGGAGTCATCTAGAAATGAGGGAAAGGAGAGTGCATCTACATACCCTTGTAGATCGCGAGCGGAAGCGTTCAAGAGAACGGGGTTGATGGAGTCGTACTCGTCGAGATCCAAATCACCGATGACCTAGCGCCGAACGGACGGCACCTCCGCGTTCAACACACGTACGGTTGGGAAGACGTCTCCTCCAACTTGATCCAGAAAGGGGGAAGGAGAGGTTGATGGAGATCCAGCAGCACGACGGCGTGGTGGTGGAAGCAACGGTGATCTCGGCAGGGCTTCGCCAAGCTCAGGGAGAGGGAGAGGTGTCACGGGAGGGAGAGGGAGGCGCCAGGGGTTAGGGTGCGGCTGCCCTCTCCCCCCCCCACTATTTATAGGACCCCTAGGGGGGGCGCCGGCCCTAGGAGATGCCATCTCCAAGGGGGCGGGGCGGCGGCCAAGGGGGTGGAGTGCCCCCCAAGCCAAGTGGGCGCCCCCACCCCTAGGGTTTCCAACCATCGGCGCAGGGGAGGCCCATGGGGGGTGCACCAGCCCATCTGGGGCTGGTTCCCCTCCCACTTCAGCCCATGGGGCCCTCCGGGATAGGTGGCCCCACCCGGTGGACCCCCGGGACCCTTCCGGTGGTCCCGGTACAATACCGATTACCCCGAAAACCTTCCCGATGGCCGAAACTTGACTTCCTATATATAAATCTTCACCTTCGGACCATTCCGGAACTCCTCGTGACGTCCGGGATCTCATCCGAGACTCCGAAAAACTTTCGGGTTACCGTATACTAATATCTCAACAACCCTAACGTCACCGAACCTTAAGTGTGTAGACCCTACGGGTTCGGGAGACACGCAGACATGACCGAGACGACTCTCCGGTCAATAACCAATAGCGGGATCTAGATACCCATGTTGGCTCCCACATGCTCCTCGATGATCTTATCGGATGAACCATGATGTCGAGGTTTCGATCAATCCCATATACAATTCCCTTTGTCAATCGGTACGTTACTTGCCCGAGACTCGATCGTCGGTATCCCAATACCTCGTTCAATCTCGTTACCGGCAAGTCACTTTACTCGTACCGTAATGCATGATCCCATGATCAACCACTTGATCACATTGAGCTCATTATGATGATGCATTACCGAGTGGGCCCAGAGATACCTCTCCGTCATACGGAGTGACAAATCCCAGTCTCGATTCGTGCCAACCCAACAGACACTTTCGGAGATACCTGTAGTGTACCTTTATAGTCACCCAGTTACGTTGTGACGTTTGGCACACCCAAAGCACTCCTACGGTATCCGGGAGTTGCACAATCTCATGGTCTAAGGAAATGATACTTGACATTCGGAAAAGCTATAGCAAACAAACTACACGATCTTTGAGCTATGCTTAGGATTGGGTCTTGTCCATCACATCAGCGGGATCTGGATACCCATGTTGGCTCCCACATGCTCCTCGATGATCTCATCGGATGAACCACGATGTCGAGGATTCAAGCAACCCCGTATACAATTCCCTTTGTCAATCGGTATGTTACTTGCCCGAGATCTGATCGTCGGTATCCCAATACCTCGTTCAATCTCGTTACCGGCAACTCACTTTACTCGTACCGTAATGCATGATCCCGTGACCAGACACTTGGTCACTTTGAGCTCATTATGATGATGCATTACCGAGTGGGCCTAGTGATACCTCTCTGCCATACGGAGTGACAAATCCCAGTCTTGATCCATGTCAACCCAACAGACACTTTCGGAGATACCCGTAGTATACCTTTATAGTCACCCAGTTACGTTGTGACGTTTGGCACACCCAAAGCACTTCTACGGTATCCGGGAGTTACACGATCTCATGGTCTAAGGAAAAGATACTTGACATTGGAAAACTCTAGCAAACGAACTATACGATCTTGTGCTATGTTTAGGATTGGGTCTTGTCCATCACATCATTCTCCTAATGATGTGATCCCGTTATCAATGACATCCAATGTCCATAGTCAGGAAACCATGACTAGCTTTTAATCAACGAGCTAGTCAATTAGAGGCTCACTAGGGACGTGTTGTGGTCTATGTATTCACACATGTATTACGATTTCCGGATAACACAATTATAGCATGAACAATGGACAATTATCATGAACAAAGAAATATAATAATAACCATTTTATTATTGCCTCTAGGGCATATTTCCAACATGTAACCCGTAGATCTGTTGGGGGTAGTATTGATACTCCATAACACTGAGGGAAAATCTTCCACCCAACAACCCGGCGTCCTCTGCAAAGGAACCATAAGCCGGGGCTTGATGCCTTTCAAAATCTCTTGATTGGCTCTCTCAGCTTGACCATTAGATTGGGGGTGAGCCACTAATGATACATCAAGTCGAATATGCTCTCTTTGACAAAACTCTTTCATAGCACCCTTGGACAGATTAGTGTCATTATCAGTTATAATGCTGTGGGGAAAGCCAAATCGGAAAATCACCTTTTTGATGAATTGAACCGCCGTCGCCGTGTCACACTTACTAACCGGCTCTCCTTCAACCCACTTTGTAAATTTGTCAACCGCCACCAAAAGGTGGGTCTTTTTATCTTTGGACCTTTTGAAAGGCCCAATTATATCAAGCCCCCAGACTGCAAACGACCAAACAATTGGAATCATCCTCAATTCTTGAGCCGGTACATGAGCTCGTCATGAAATTTTTTGACAACCATCACATTTACTGACCAAATCTTCTGCATCAGTATGAGCCGTTAGCCAATAAAATCCGTGATGGAAAGCTTTGGCTACGAGAGACTTAGAGCCGGCATGATGACCACAATCTGCTTCATGAATCTCTCGTAAAATCTCACAGCCTTCCTCGGGAGAAACGCAACGTTGAAACGCCCCTGTGACATTGCGATGATGCAACTCTCCATTGACAATAGTCATTGACTTAGACCGCCGGGTTATCTGCTTGGCCAAAGTTTCATCCTCAAGTAACTCGCCCCGGGTCATATAAGCCAAATATGGAATTGTCCGACCAAGAATAACATGAAGAGCCGCCACCAATTGTGCTTCTGTGTCAGGAATAGCTAGATCTTCCTCTGTAGGCAATTTGACTGAAGGGTTATGTAGAATATCCAGGAAAGTGTTAGGTGGCACCGGCTTACGCTGTGACCCTAACTGGCTTAAAGCATTAGCCGCCTCATTTTTCCTGCGATCAACATGCTCAACTTGATAACCTTTGAAGTGACCAGCGATGACATCAACCTCTCGGTGATAAGCCGCCATGAGTGGATCCTTGGAATCTCAAGTGCCAGAAACTTGCTGAGCTACCAAATCTGAGTCGCCGAAACATCTAACCCGGCTTAAGTTCATCTCCTTAGCCATCCGAAGACCATGGAGCAAGGCCTCATACTCAGTTGCATTGTTAGTACAAGGGAACATCAAGCAGAGAACGTAAGAAAATTTATCACCTCGTGGGGAAGTCAAAACAACTCCAGCCCCTGAGCCCTCCAACTGCCTGGATCCATCAAAGTGAATAGTACAATATGTGTTATCCAATTTTTCCTCAGGCATCTGCAGCTCTGTCCAATCGTTTATGAAATCAACAAGTGCTTGAGACTTGATGGTTGTTCGAGGCATATACTTCAAACCATGAGGTCCAAGCTCAATGGCCCACTTGGCTACCCGACCTATAGCTTCTCTGTTTTGAATAATATCTCCTAAAGGAGTAGAACTCACCACGGTGATGGGAATGACCCAGAAAATACTGCTTGAGATTTCGACTAGCCATGAACTCTCCATACACAAGCTTCTGCCAATGCAGATACCTCTGCTTGGACTCAATAAGCACCTCACTAATATAGTAAACCGGCCGCTGACCGGATGCTCCTTGCCTGATTCCTTCCTTTCCACCACAATGGCTACACTAACAGCTCAGCTATTAGCAGCCACATATAACAGCAAAGGCTCTTTACTAATGGGAGCAGCAACAACAGGTGGCTTAGCCAATTGTTTCTTCAAAGCCTCAAATGCCTGATCAGCGGCATCACTCCGGACAAAGTGATCTATCTTCTTCATCATCTGGTACAAAGGGATAGCCTTCTCACTCAACCGGCTTATGAACCGGCTTAAAGCCGCAATACGACCCGCCCGACGTTGAACATCATTGATACACGCCGGTTTCGCCAGAGAGGTGATAGCCTTTATTTTCTCCGGGTTAGCTTCAATACCCCGTTCCGAAACCAGAAAACCCAAGAGCTTGCCCGCTGGCACACCAAAAAACACATTTGGCCGGGTTAAGCATCATATTGTAGACCCGGAGATTGTCAAATGTCTCCTTCGAATCATCTATCAGGGTCTCCGTGTTTCTGGACTTTACCATAATATCATCCACTTAAGCATGAACATTGCGCCCATTTTGATCATGAAGGCAATTTTGCACACACCGTTGGTAAGTTGCCTGGGCACTCTTGATCCCAAAAGGCATAGACACGTAACAGAAGGCTCCAAAGGGAGTGATAAAAGTTTTCTTCTCTTGGTACTTAACTGCCATCTTGATCTGATGATAACCAGAATATGCATCCAAAAAGCTCAAACGCTCACAACTCGTCATAATATCAATAATCTGATCAATACGGGGTAGAGCAAAGGGATCAGCCGGACAAGCCTTGTTTAAGTCCGTATAATCCACACACATGCGCCAGGTGTCGTTTTTCTTAAGCACCAGCACCGAGTTAGCCAACCATTCAGGATGAAAAACTTCAACGATAAAACCGGCCGCCAAGAGTTGGGCCACTTCTTCACCAATAGCCTTGCGCCTTTCTTCATTGAAACAACAAAGAAACTCCTTGACCGGTTTAAACTTTGGATCAATATAGAGAGTGTGCTCAGCGAGTTCCCTCGGTACACCTAGCATGTCTGAAGGCTTCCATGAAAAGATGTCCCGGTTCTCATAGATGAACTTGATGAGAGCGCTTTCCTATTTCGGATCCAGATTAGCACTGATACTGAATTGCTTGGATGAATCGCCAGGAATGAAGTCAACTAGTTTTGTGTCATTCGCTGATTTAAACTTCAACAAGGGGTCAAGCTCTGTGGTTGTCTTTTTCAAGGATGTCATATCCGTCGGGTCAACATTATCCTTGTAAAATTTCAATTCCTCTGTTGCACAAACAAACTCAGCATAAGAAACATCACCTTCCTCACACTCCAAGGCTATCTTGTGACTTCCATAGACTATGATAGTGCCCTTGTGACCCAGCATCTTAAGTTGCAAATAAATGTAACAAGGCCTCGCCGTGAACTTGGCATAAGCCGGCCACCCAAACAGAGCATGATAAGGTCTCTTGATTTTAACCACTTCAAAGGTCAACGTCTCGGATCTGGAATCATACTCATCCCCAAAGGCAACCTCCAAAGATATTTTTCCCACTGGATATGCCGACCTACCAGGCACCACACCGTGAAAAACAGTGTTCGACAGTTTAAGATTTTTGTCGGTCAATCCCATGCGACGGAAAGTATCATAGTAAAGGATATTTATGCTACTACCTCCATCCATAAGTACCTTGGTGAACTTGTACCCTCCAACCTGAGGTGCCACTACCAGTGCCAAGTGACCCGGATTATCAACCCGGGGCGGGTGGTCCTCACGACTCCAGAGAATAGGGTGTTCAGACCACCGCAAGTAGCGGGGAACCGCTGGCTCAACGACGTTCACTGCCCTTTTATGGAGCTTCTGATCCCGCTTGCATAAACTCGTGGTGAAGACATGGTACTGTCCACTATTCAACTACTTCGGATTACTCTGATAACCAGACTGTTGCTGTTGATTCCCCTGACCATTCTGCTGATTATGACCACCCTGATTACCTTGGCCTTGAAAACCGGAATTTGAGCTGCCACCTCCGTAACCCGGACCGTGAGAGCTGGATCCTGAACCACCATTCAGGCCATGACTGTTCTAGAAAAGATGGGAATCCCTGAACTCTTTCACGATAAACAATCCTTCCACAAGTGGGCGGATGGCTTCTCGGGTGTTCTGTGCTTCGGACATGGCTGATCCATATTGCCTCGAGGTTGAGTTTTGCCCCCCCCCCCAAACTGAGCTGGCCTCCCCTTGTGGCGCTGGTTGTTATTCCGCGCACCAGTGTTGGCCACGAAGTCTAAATTCCCATCAGCTCTGCGCTTACCGTTGCCTCCCTGACCGGTCGGGTTATGCTGCTGCCCTTTCATGCCGCTACTCTTTTTTCCCTTGCCCGGCCTTTCATCATCAGACTCAGGGTCCTTGGTACTATCAGAGTCGGCATACTTGACAAGGGTCGCCATGGGCTCTCCCATGTCACTGCAATGGCGCTTAAGCCGTCCGAGTTTCTGTTTGAGAGGGAGGAAACGACAATTCTTCTCCAGCAGTAGGACCACTGAACCGACATTGATACTATCTGACGAGTGTATAATAGTTGATATCCGACGCACCCAGTGGGTTGCTGACTCACCCTCACCTTGGACACAAGAGTCCAAATCCAGGATTGACATAGGCTGCTTGCAAGTGTCTTTCAAGTTTTGGATGAAACGGGCCTTCAGCTCCTCCCATGACCTAATGGAGTTGGCGGGCAACCCTTCAACCAAGTGCGAGCCGGCCCATCCAACATCAGGGTGAAGTACTTAGCACATGCAGCATTGCTAACATCCAGCATGTCCATGGCCATCTCATAACTTTCAATCCAAGCTTCAGGAGGTTGGTCTGTTGTATAATTAGGCACCTTATGAGGGCCCTTGAAGTCCTTGGGCAAATGCTCATCGCGCAGAGCCGACACTAAACACGGCATGCCTAAGGTTTTAGAGGTTATGCTTGCCTCCATTGAAACTGTCGGATAAACCGGAGAGTCCTGATGAGCCGCGTTGTGAGCCGCCAGCTGGGCTGCCAGCTCAGCCTCTCGTCGTGCTCTTCCCTGGTCCACCAAGTCCTGAGCTTCACCGCCGCACGCTGGGTTATGCCCGCGAGGCTGGTCTCGGCGCCATTTGCTGCTTGAAACTGCTGGGGAGACAATGCGCCTGCTGTAACTCCGGCTCGGACGAGGGGTTGAATGAATCCGCTCGCGACTATAAGAATAAGCCGCCTGCTAAGCCACGGCTGTCTGAAGAAGTTCCCTCGCCCGCCGTGTCTCTATTGCGGCCGGAGACTCGCCTTCAACTGGCAAAGCCGTCAATCGTGATGCCGCGGCAATCAAATTATCCAAAGGGTTAGAATAATGACCCGGTGGCGTCAAAATATGCTGAGGCGGGGTATTGTTTACATGTGGAGAGCCCATCGTGCACGGCTGAACCGGCACTCCCGCCCTAGGTGCTTCGACCGTCCGGTTTACCACCAGCGAGTTACTGGTTCCCGCTCCAATCATGTTGAAGAGGTTCCTCGGCTCATAAACCGAGGGAAGATGACTCTGATGCCTCCTTCTCATGACCTCATTTGAGGTGTTCTGATCCAATGTGAGCCGAAAGGAGTCCGCTTGAATCCGTTGCGCCTGGGCGTCCAAAGGAGCCTGCTCTGCAGTCATCCTAGCGTTCTTAGCTGCCTGCTCTTCCTTGGCTTGAGCTATCTCATCTCGCAGCTTAGTCAAATCCACCTTGTGATGTTCCTGGTTATCTGGGGTTACCTCCACACCCATCAAAGTTACCAAAGCTTCTAATAACTCAGTGAGAGCTTGAGCCGGCGGGCGTGCAGACCCGCCAACACCAGCCAACGCTGCCGCAATGGAAGTCATAGCTGCAGCGGTTGTTGAACCAAGAGCCGGCTGTGTGCCAGCCATGAAGATCGCGACCCTGTTCGGCGGCTCATGGGGGTCCAGAATACTGTCACCATCAGAACAGTCCCCAACACTAGAAAAAATACACTTCCGTGATGATACGTGTTTGTCACAGTAGGTCGCATTTTTTGTCATGCACGTACATCCATGACGATTTTATGAAAGAATCAAGATAGTCATACATGTGTTGTCGTAGAAGTGTTCCATGACATTACCAAAATTATCATCATGAAAGTGTCCACTTCTATGACGATAAATCGTGCGTCACAGAAGTGCTTTCGTCAAGGGTGACCGACACGTGGCATCCACCGTAACAGAACACCGTTAAGCTATCGGGTCCGGTTTTGGATCCGATAACCCGTTAACAGCCCGGACCAATGGGGATTTTCCACGTGTAAAATCATCATTGGCAGGAGGAAACACGTGTCAGCTCCGTGTTTGCACAGGTCTCACTCATCCAACGGGCGAGATGCGTCTATGATATGTTGACACGTGGACCGGCCAAAAAGTGGCCCATAAAGTTTAAATGGGCCGGCCCAACTAAAGGTCCGCAAGATTTTGTGGACCATAATGGGCCGGCCCAGCTAAAGTCCCACGAGATTTTGCGGACCATAATGGGCCGGCCCAGCTAAAGGCCCACAAGATTTTTGCGGGCCATAATGGGACGGCCCAGGTAAAGGCCCACAAGATTTTTGCGGGCCATAATGGGCCGGCACAGGTGAAGGCCCACAAGATTTTTGTGGACCATAATGGGCCGGCCCAGCTAAAGGCCCACGAGATTTCACCGACATTAAGGGCCGACCCAGATGTAGGCCCACAAGATTTTGAGGACCCTAGTAGGCCGGCCCATTAACTAGCTGCCATGTTTTGGGCCAAATGTCGGCCCATATTTGATTCGGTCCATTAATGGACTGCCACGTTCCGAGCCTAACAATGGCCCATATGAGATCCGGCCCGTTAAAATCCTACCAAGTTCTGGGCCAAATTACGGCCCAGATTAGGTCCGCCCCTTTAAGAGGCTTTGGGCTAAATTATGGCCCATATCAGATTCGGCCCGTCAACTGGACGCTATGCTTTTGGGCCCACTTGCTAAAGGCCCATTTAGTAATTTGACCTGATAGTATTTTTGGCCTGTTAAGGGCCTGTTTAACATTTTGTCCCTATATAAATTTCGGCCTGTTAAAAGCCCGTCATATAGTTGGGCCTAACTACGGCCCGGTTTGCATCCGGCCTGCTCGCAGCCAATAATCTGATTGGGCCAAACAAGGACCGAGACAGTTTTGGCCTATTAAAAGCTCGTGATTTGATTGGCACAATCATGGGTCGGGGTCCATTTCAGGCTGCTGCCGGCCTATGAGCTATTCAGCACGTTTCAGGCCCAACCTACTTCTCAGCCTCCTAAAAGCCCAGTGAGTTTTCTTGCGAAAAGAGGGCCGGCGGTTTACTCGGCCTATTAAAGGCCTGAATCTACTAGTGGGCCAGTTTACATTTAGGCCTTTTAGCAGACCAAGATGACGGGGCCCATGATGCGGATCATACATCGTGATTGCATCACGGCCCAATTATGTACCGTAATTTTACGGTTTGGCCGGTTTACTGCGAAGACAGGTGTCGGTGTCAAAACCGGCGGATCTCGGGTAGGGGGTCCTGAACTGTGCGTCTAAGGCGGATGGTAACAGGAGGCAGGGGACACAATGTTTTACCCAGGTTCGGGCCCTCTTGATGGAGGTAAAACCCTACGTCCTGCTTGATTAATATTGATGATATGGGTAGTACAAGAGTAGATCTACCACGAGATCGGAGAGGCTAAACCCTAGAAGCTAGCCTATGGTATGATTGTATGTTATAGTAGTTGTGTCCTACGGACTAAAACCCTCCAGTTTATATAGACACCGTAGAGGGTTAGGGTTACACAAGGTCGGTTACAAAGGAGGAGATATCCATATCCGTATTGCCTAGCTTGCCTTCCACGCCAAGTAGAGTCCCATCCGGACACGAGACGAAGTCTTCAATCCTGTATCTTCATAGTCTAACAGTCCGGCCAATGGAGATATGCTCATCCGTCGGATCCTCCCATGTCAACAACGGGATTTTAACTTGTGGGAGTTCGACCCGGCTGATGGGGTCCTGGATTAGGGGGTCCGGATTGTATCCTTTGGCAGGACTGTTGCACTATGAAGATACAAGATTGAAGACTTCGTATCGTGTCCGGATGGGACTCTACTTGGCGTGGAAAGCAAGCTAGGCAATACAGATATGGATATCTCCTCCTTTATAACCGACCTTGTGTAACTCTAACCCTCTCCGGTGTTTATATAAACCGGAGGGTTTTAGTCCGTAGGACACAACAACCACAACATACAATCATACCATAGGCTAGCTTCTAGGGTTTAGCCTCTCTGATCTCGTGGTAGATCTACTCTTGTACTACCCATATCATCAATATTAATCAAGTAGGACGTAGGGTTTTACCTCCATCAAGAGGGCCCGAACCTGGGTAAAACATTGTGTCCCTTGTCTCCTGTTACCATCCGCCTAGACGCATAGTTCGGGACCCCCTACCCGAGATCCACCGGTTTTGACACAGACATTGGTGCTTTCATTGAGAGTTCCTCTGTGTCGTCGCCGTTAGGCTTGATGGCTCATACTATCATCAATGGCGATGCAGTCCAGGGTGAGACCTTTCTCCCCGGACAGATCTTCATATTCGGTGGCTTTGCACTACGGGCCAATTCGCTTGGCCATCTGGAGCAGATTGAAAGTTACGCCCCTGGCCACCAGGTCAGGTTTGGAAGCTTAAACTACATGGCCGATATCCGCGGAGACTTGATCTTCGACGGATTCGAGCCTCTGCCTTGTGCGTCACGCGGTCATGATGAGTGCGGTTTAGCGCTACCATCGGATAGCGTTCAAGAGATCGCACAGGCAGCCGCTCCGACCCTCAACTCGGAGCCAGGTGCACCTTCTGCGGATGGGTGGATGGACCCCGCCACGGAGGCCTTACCCTCGGCGGCGATCGAGCCAAAAATCGACCTTACCTTGCACGAGAGCCGTGTTGTTAAACTGTCGGATCCTTCTCTGGCCACGGACTCCGAACCGCCTGCGCCCGTTCCTATCGAATCCGATTGGGCGCCAATCATGGAGTTTACCTCCGCGGATATTTTCCAGCACTCGCCCTTTGGAAACATACTGAACTCATTAAGGTCTCTCTCCTTGTCAGGAGGATCCTGGTCAAACTATGTCCGGCAGGACTGGGATGCGGACGACGAAAAATTCGCGACCCACCCACCACCCACTTAGTAGCCACTGTCGATGACTTAACCGACATGCTCGACTTCGAGTCCGAAGACATCGATGGTATGGACGACTATGCGGGAGATGAACAGGAACCACTGCCTACGGGGCACTGGACAGCCACCTCATCATACGATATATACATGGTGGATACACCCAAAGACGGCAATGGCGACGAGATAGCAGAGGATGGCCCCTCCAAGAAGCAACCCAAGCGCCGACATCAGCGGCGCCGCTCTAAGTCCCGCCAAAGCAAAAGTGGTGATACTGGAACAGGACATAATAACACTCCGGATAGTGTCGAACACAACAACAATCCCTTCCAACAAGATTTAGAGTAGGAGGATGGAGGAGCCAGCCCTCCTGAGAGAGCGGCAGACGGAGAGGAGGAGGATGACAATTACATGCCCCCCCTCCGAAGACGAGGCAAGCCTCGGCGACGACGAATTCGCTGTGCCAGAGGATCCCATTGAACAAGAGCGCTTCAAACGCCGGCTTATGGCCACAGTAAATAGTCTGAAGAAAAAGCAGCAGCAGCTTCAAGCTGATCAAGATCTGCTAGCTGACAGATGGACTGAAGTCCTCGCGGTCGAGGAATATAAACTCGAGCGACCCTCCAAGAGTTACACAAAATGCAGGTTGCTACCCTGACTGGAGGAAGAAGCGTATGACGCGGCTGATCGGCCACCTCGTGGCCGCGATAGAGAGGCATTCCACCCAAAAACTTAGCCCGCACTCCGACGCCATTCAAATAAAATGCATGGGGAGATACGCCAGACCTGCGAGACATATTGGAGGACAAAGCAAAGCATGCAAGATCGATCTACGGATCACGAGGGCGCGCCACCATGCAAGACGATAAACGTCATGCCGGATACGGTAAAAGTAAATCCGGCCGGGCCGAACACAGCGGGCAAGACCCATTCGAGCTGCGTCATGATATAGCCCAATACAGAGGCGCCGCACACCCTTTATGCTTCATAGACGAAGTAATGGATCATCAAATCCCAGAAGGTTTCAAACCTATAAATATTGAATCATACGACGGCACTACAGATCGTGCGGTATGGATCGAGGATTTCCTCCTTCACATCCACATGGCCCGCGGTGATGACTTACACGCCATCAAATACCTCCCACTAAAGCTCAAAGGACCAGCACGACATTGGCTTAACAGCTTGCCAGCAGACTCCATTAGCTGTTGGGAAGATCTGGAAGCCGCATTCCTCGACAACTTATGTGCGACCACCAGATGCCGATGACTTGAGCCACATAATTCAGCAGCCAGAAGAGTCGGCCAGACAATTCTGGACTTAGTACCTTACAAAGAAAAATCAAATCGTCGACTGTCCGGATGCAGAGGCCTTAGTGGCTTTCAAACACAACATCCGAGACGAGTGGCTAGCCCGGCACCTTGGTCAGGAAAAGCCGAAATCTATGGCAGCTCTCACGACGCTCATGACCCGCTTTTGTGCGGGAGAAGACAGCTGGCTGCCTCGCAGTAATAACATATCAAAGAACCATGGTACCTCGGATACCAAGGACGGCAATAGAAGGTCACGTCGCAACAAACATAAGGGCTGCATTAACAGCGAAAATACCGAGGATACGGCAGTCAATGCCAGATTCAAAGGCTCTAAACCCGGTCAGCGGAAAATGCCATTCAAACAAAGTACGCTGGGTCCGTCCAGCTTGGACCGTATACTCGATCGCTCGTGTCAAATACACGGCACCCCAGACAAGCCAGCCAATCACACCAACAGGGATTGTTGGGTGTTCAAGTAGGCCGGCAAGTTAATTGCCGAAAACAATGACAAGGGGCCGCATAGCGATGACGAGGGGGAATCCCGGCAGCCACACACCGGAGGACGGAAGAGGTTTCCCCCACAAGTGCGGACGGTGAACATGATATCGCAACCCACATCCCCAAGAGGGAGCGGAACCGTGCGCTCAGGGACGTATATGCGTTGGAGCCAGCCGCCCCAAAGTTCAACCCCTGGTCCTCCTGTCCGATCACCTTCGATCGCAGGGACCACCCCACTAGTATCCATCATGGCGGATTCGCCGCACTGGTCCTAGACCCAATCATTGACGGATTTCACCTCACTCGAGTCCTTATGGATGGCGGCAGCAGCCTGAACCTGCTTTATCAGGACACAGTGCGCAAAATGGGTATAGACCCCTCAAGGATCAAACCCACAAAAACGACCTTTAAAGGCGTCATTCCAGGTGTAGAGGCCCATTGCACATGCTCAATTACACTGGAAGTGGTCTTTGGATCCCCGGATAACTTCTGAAGCGAAGAGTTAATCTTCGATATAGTCCTGTTCTGCAGTGGTTATCACGCGCAGCTCAGGCGAACCGCATTTGCTAGATTCAATGCGGTACCGCATTATGCATACCTCAAGCTCAAGATGCCAGGACCTCGTGGAGTTATTACAGTCAATGGAAACACAGAGCGCTCTCTCCGAACAAAGGAGCACACCGCGGCCCTTGCAGCAGAAGCGCAAAGCAGCCTCTCAAGGCAATCAACCAGTTCGGCACTTCAAAGCCCAGACACCTTCAAGCGCGCTCGGAGCAATCAGCAAATAGACCGCCTGGCGCGATCTGAGCTCGCGTAGCAATACGGCTCCCACCCCAATCCTAGCCCAACGACGAAACTCGTGCCACGCGTACATAATTACGCATTAAAAATACCATGGGTACAGGTGGGGAAGGGGCACAACTGCGGCTCGCCCCAAGACGCGGCTTAAACCACACTAGGGGCTTCCCGTTTGGTTATTTTTCTCTTTTTCAGGATCTTAATCTTTGGAAACACTGTCCGGCAGCACTATTGCCGAACACATGATGCAACAACCAAGGAGGCAGACAGCTACGGCATACCACGGAATTCCCAGGTGGATTACAGTAACGAGCAAAATATTCGATTTAATATCATTCCTCAGCTTGCCCTTGGAAGGGACATAGTCCTACTCTTTGCTTATCACACTATCTGTATCACTCTACTTTAACGCAATTTTTTGAATAAACAATGCATGACATTACGACTATTATTGCATTCTTGTTATATATATATATATATATATATATATATATATATATATATATATATATATATGTGGGTGTGTGTGTTCATTAATGACGCCTTGCAACCGTACACTTTGGTACGGCCAATAAACCAGGGGCTAACGTACCCCACAATACAGTGTGAATAGTCCGAACACTTTCACAAGTTCGGCACCCCGAACTTATAGCATTATATGCATCAGCTCTGAATCATGTCTTTGGTCAAATGTTGGGTTTGCCCGGCTCCTATGTTTTGGTACCTTACGTTCCGCTCTATCGGCTAAGGTAGCGCTAGGAGAACTACTGCGATTGTGCCCCGGTTCTGCTGGGTTCAGCACCTCAGTAGAGAAAGCTAAAACTGACTGTCATGATAAGGCGAGAGACTGGTCGCTGTTCGGCGAGGTTTTCGAGTCCCTAAAGACTTATGCCGCTTAGAGCGAGGGGCCGGCCCTGTTCGGCTTAAAGGCGTGTATCGCGCCCCAAATTCGGCCTTCCGAATACCAGGGGCTTCGCCGAAATTTAAAATTATAGAATTCTATGGCTAAGTGAGAGTGATAAAGCATTATTAGTCCGATTGCCTTGTTTGTTGTGCTGAGCACCTCCCTCGAAGGACCCAAACATTGGAACAAGAGTGCTCAGGTTTATCCCGAACACCCCAGCACTCGTGGCATGGGGGCAGAAGCCGAGGATTAGCCATCTCTCAGATTGGATAAACAGCCAAACAGAAGGCAATATTTTAAATTCAAACAAGCGTTGCATAGCGCATATGAAACAAGTTTTCATAAATACAGGATAAAACGAGCAAGTCTCACTCAAATATTACATCTTTTGAACACTCGTCCGCTATGAGACGGGCACCCGGCAGAACACTCTCGTAGTACATGTCGGGGTGGCGGTGCTCCTTGCCCTCCGGCGGCCCCTCCTTGATCAGCTTCACGGCGTCTAGCTTGACCCACTGCAATTTCACAAGGCGAAAGCCCGGCGTGCACCTTCAATGCAGACAGATCGCTTGACGACCTCCAACTGCGCGCAGGCATCCACAAGCCGCCTCACCAGGGCGAAGAAGCTATTTAGAAGGGCGTCGCCAGGCCGCAACCGGACTATAAAGCCCTTCATGGCCTGATCGGCCGCTTTTGTAGCTCGACCATCTGCTTCAGCTGGTCGCTCATTGGCACCGGGTGTTCGGCCTCAATATACTGAGACCAGAACAGCTTCTCCGTTGAGTTTCCATCCTCGGCCTGGTAAAATTCTGCGGCATCGGACACGCTGCGGGGCAAATCCGTGAATGCTCCTGGAGAGCTCCGGATTCGGGTAAGTAATTGGTAATTTACTTTTACATGCTTGCTTTGCATATAGAAAGCCTTACCCGCCGCTATCTTCTTCATTGTGTCGATCTCCTGGAGGGCCTTTTGGGCTTCGGCCTTGGCACTTTTTGCGCTCTCAAGGGCCGCGGCAAGCTCAGACTCCCGCATCTTTGAGTCAAGCTCCAACGCCTCGTGCTTCGCCACGAGAGCCTGGAGCTCTTGCTGCACCTCGCCCACCCGAGCCTCATGCTTCTCTCGCTCAGTGCGCTCCTTGGTCGCTTTATCTTCGGCCTCGGACAGCGCTTGCATTAGGGTCACCACTTCGGTCGCAGCCCCTGGCAAATTCATGATAATCCTGTCATTTTGCAATCGCATTCTTTTTATACATATATATAGACAGGGTATTACTTATCCTTGTTCTCCTCGAGCTGCCTCTTGGCAAGGCCGAGCTCTTTCTTGCACCCCTCGAGGTCCTGCTTCAGTACGGCGACTTCCGCAGTTAGTGCGGCGGACGCCAGCAGCGTGGCCTGCATACGCATATTGACATACTTATATTAGACTCCTGCGATATTATTTGATTCTCTGTTCGGCTTTTCTTTGTGAACACCGAACAAAGCATCAGGGGCTACTGTCTATGCGGTAATATTTTTCCTATATTTTAAAACACTTACCTTAAAGGCTGTTAGAAGGCTGGTACAAGCTTCAGTCAATCCGCTCTTGGCGGACTGAACCTTCTGGACCACCGCACTCATAATAGTACGGTGCTCCTCGTCGATGGAAGCGCTGCGAAGCGCTTCCAGCAGATTGCCCGGCGCCTCTGGATGGACAGAGGTCACCAGCACAGGCGTCTTACCCCTCTTAGAAGGAAGCCGCATGCCCGAGCCCGGAACCACTGGAGGTTCCGGCGCGGTGGCCGGCTGAGGGCCGAACTCGGAGCTCTCAGGGGCCCCGTCCCCTCGGCTCCCGGAGTCCGGACGGTCGCCTTGAGGCGCCTCCGGGACTATCTCCCCACGACTTGGTGCCTCTTGAGACAGCACCTCAGCATCGTCAGCAGGATGAGGGGACGTGGCCATCGGGACTGGATCGCTATCCATGTCCGACGAGCCCAGGGAGCCGTCCGATGATACATCGATACTGGCTCATGGCGGCCTGCATAATTATGTTCGGCGTTAGGGAAAGCAGTGCGGCAAAGGAATGCTATGAGTTACTCTGGTATCCGAATACTTACGATCTCCCCAGGGGTTGGCCCTGGGCAACCACTCATCTTCGCCTTTGTCGACGGCGGTGGAACTGTCCGGAAGGAGAGTCCTTCCCTTCTTGGACCCTTCGCCCCCCCCCCCCAGTTGGGGCGGCCTTCCTTTTCTTATCTCCCCTAGCTGGAGGGGGAGCATCTTCTTCTTCCTCCTCATCTTCGGGGGACGAGTGCGCCGCAAAGTCATCGGACGGAGAGTCAGACGACGCCTGGCGTCGGGAACTCTTTCGGGTTCCCTTGGCCTTCTTGGTCTTCTCTGGCACCGTATAAGGAGCCGGAGTCAGCATCTTCGCCAGAAGAGCGTCCGTTGGGCCTTCGGGCAAAGGAGCTGGACAGTCGATCTGTCCGGCTGTCTCCTGCCAGTCCTGTCGAAGGTACGGGGGTTTAGATACCGCATGGAGTCAATCTATAAAAGATAAGTATCTTGTGAAAGGTAAATCAGCTTACCGCACTAGCTTGGCGCTTCGCACTGAATCCGCTATCCTCAGTAATGGGAGGAGGACCTCGGCGCTTTTGAACAGCACGCTCCAGGCATCTTCGTGAGTTGTGTCGAAGAGCCTGTTCAGAGTTCGGTGCTGCGCGGGTTCGAACTCCCACAAGTTGAAGTCCCATTGTTGGCACGGGAGGATCCGGCGGTGGAGCATGACCTGGATTACGTTGACAAGTTTGAGCTTCTTGCTCACCATGTTTTGAATACATGTTTGGAGTCCGGTCAGCTCTCCCGGACTACCCCAGGACAGGCCCTTCTCTTTCTAGGAGGTGAGCCGCATGGGGATGCCACATCAGAACCCAGGGGCCGCTGCCCATGCAGGGTCATGCGGCTCGGTGATGTAGAACCACCCCGATTGCCACCCCTTTATGGTTTCCACAAAGGAGCCCTCGAGCCATGTAATGTTGGGCATCTTGCCCACCATGGCGCCTCCGCACTCCGCCTGGCGACCACCCACAACCTTCGGCTTGACATTGAAGGTCTTCATCCATAAACCGAAGTGGGGCTTGATGCGGAGGAAGGCCTCGCACACAACGATAAACTCCGAGATGTTGAGGATGAAGTTCGGGGCCAGATCGTGGAAATCCAGGCCATAATAGAACATGAGCCCCTAGACGAATGGGTGGAGAGGGAATCCCAGTCCGTGGAGGAAATGGGTGAGGAACACTACCCTCTCATGGGGCCTAGGGGTGGGGATGAGTTGCCCCTCATCTGGGAGCCGGTGCGCGATGTCGTCGAGCAGGTATCCGGCTCTCCTCAGCTTCTTGATGTCTCCATCCGTGACAGAAGAGACCATCCATCTGCCTCCCGCTCCGGACATGGTTGGAGAAGGTTGAGGTGGGAAGTGCGGACTTGGGCGCTAGAGCTCGAGTGTGCGAAAATGGATGAGCAAAGGAGGAAGAAGGCGTGGATGCAAAGGTGAATCCTTATCCCTTTATATGGGCGGACGAAACTATGCGCCCCCCACTTTCCTGGTAAAACTCTCTTATCCCACAAGCGTCGTAATTGATGGCGCGGTTGGGTTACCCACTCCCGTATTGATGAGAATCCCATAATAAGGGGACACGATCTCTGCTTTGACAAGACATGTCAAAAAACAGCCTCGCGTTATGTGCGGGGCTAGTTAAAGGAAACGGTTCGAATAATCACCGGGCCATGACATAACGTCATGCTGTCAAAAGAAGTCAGCAAATTGGATTTGCGAAAATATTATTCTCTCTACGGTGGTATGTGGAACTTATTTTGTAGGGTCGGACACTATCCTTGTATTCAAATTCTTCCGTGGTGTATTCGGAGGAGGAACCTTCCTTGCAATGCCGAAGGCAATACTGCGTGCCAGACTCATCGTCATTGAAGCCTGGTTCAGGGGCTACTGAGGGAGTCCTAGATTAGGGGGTCTCCGGACAGCCAGACTGTATCCTTTGGTCGGACTGTTGGACTATGAAGATACAAGATTGAAGACTTCGTCTCGTGTCCGGATGGGACTCTACTTGGCGTGGAAGGCAAGCTAGGCAATACGGATATGGATATCTCCTCCTTTGTAACTGACCTTGTGTAACCCTAACCCTCTCTGGTGTCTATATAAACCGGAGGGTTTTAGTCCGTAGGACACAACAACCACAACATACAATCATACCATAGGCTAGCTTCTAGGGTTTAGCCTCTCTGATCTCGTGGTAGATCTACTCTTGTACTACCCATATCATCAATATTAATCAAGCAGGACGTAGGGTTTTACCTCCATCAAGAGGGCCCGAACCTGGGTAAACATTGTGTCCCTTGTCTCCTGTTACCATCCGCCTAGACGCACAGTTCGGGACCCCCTACCCGAGATCCGCCGGTTTTGACACCGACACCGCCCAGCACCAGACTCTGAGCGAGCTCTTCAATATGACACACAAGGACGTCTGGAAGGTGTTGTTCAAGGGCGCCGAGGTCCCTCCTTCTCTTGCCGAGGACCGCGGACTAAGCGCAAAGTGCCTAGCGCGTTCGGTGAGTTCAATACGTCCTGTAGGACATTTATTTCCCCTAGCTTAATCATGTGCGGGGTCTAATCTCCATGCCTTTGACATGACTGGGTGGAGACGTCGGGGCAGATTAACTGTCTGGCTCCTTTGCCCGAAGGCCCAGCGGACGCTCTTCTGGCGAAGATGCTGACTCCGGCTCCTTATACGGTGCCGGAGAAGACCAAGAAGGCCAAGGGAACCCGAAAGAGTTCCCGACGCCAGGCGTCGTCTGACTCTCCGTCCGATGACTTTGCGGCGCACTCGTCCCCCGAAGACGAGGAAGAAGAAGAAGATGCTCCCCCTCCAGCTGGGGGAGATAAGAAAAGGAAGGCCGCCCCAACTGGGGGGCCGAAGGGTCCAAGAAGGGAAGGACTCTCCTTCCGGACAGTTCCATCGCTGCCGACCAAGGTGAAGACGAGTGGTTGCCCAGAGCCAAGCCCCTGGGGAGATCGTAAGTATTCGGATACCAGAGTAACTCATAGCATTCCTTTGTCGCACTGCTTTCCCTAACACCAAACATGATTATGCAGGCCGCCACGAGCTAGTATCGATGTATCATCAGACGGCTCCCTGGGCTCGTCGGACATGGATAGCGATCCAGTCCCGACCGCCACCTCCCCTCATCCTACTGACAACGCCGAGGTGCTGTCTCACGAGGCACCGGGTCGGGGGGAGACAGTCCCAGAGGTGCCTCAAGGCGGCCTCCCGGACTCCAGGAGCCGAGGGGACAAGTCCCTGAGAGCTCCGAGTTCGGCCCTCAGCCGAACACCGCGCCGGAACCTCCAGTGGTTCTGGTCTTGGGCAGGCGGCCTCCTTCTAAGAGGGGTGAGGCGCATGTACCGGTGACCTCTGTCCATCCAGAGGTGCCGGACAATCTGCTGGAAGTGCTTCGCAGCGCTTCCATCGACAAGGAGCATCGCACTATCATGAGTGCGGTGATCCAGAAGGTTCGATCCGCCAAAAGCGGATTGACTGAAGCCTGTGTCCGCCAAAAGTGGTGCTGGAAGTGTTTGAAGTATAGGAAAATATTACCGCATAGACAGTAGCCCCTTATGTTCTATTCGGTGTTCACAAAGAAAAGCCGAACAGAGGATCATACAATATCGTAGGAGTCTAATATGAGTATGTCAATATGTGTATGCAGGCTTCGCTGCTGGCGTCCGCCGCACTGACTGCGGAGGTCAACGTACTGAAGCAGGACCTTAAAGGGTCCCAGGACGAGCTCGGCCTTGCCAAGAGGCAGCTCCAGGAGAACAAGGGTAAGTAATACCCTGTCTGTAGATATGTATATATAAAAAATACGCGGTTGCAAAATGACAGGATAATCGTATATTTGCCAGGGGCCACGACCGAGGTGGCGACCCTGAAGCAAGCGCTAACCAAGGCCGAAGATAAAGCGGCCAAGGAGCGCACCGAGCGAAAAAAGCGAGAGGCTCGTGTGGGCGAGGTGTAGCAAGAGCTCCAGGCTCTCGTGACGAAGCACGAGGCGTTGGAGCTTGACTCGAAGATGCGAGAGTCTGAGCTTGCCGCGGCCCTTCAGAGTGCAAAAAGTGCCAAGGCCGAAGCCTAAAAAGCCCTTCAGGAGATCGACGCAATGAAGAAGATAGCGGCGGGTAAGGCTTTCTATATGCAGAGCAAGCATGCGAAAGTAAATTACCGATTACTTACCCGAATTCGGAGCTCTCCAGGAGCATTCGCAGATTTGCCCCGCAGCATGTTGGATGCCGCACAGTTTTACCAGGCCGAGGAGGGAAGCTCAATGGAGAAGCTGTTCTGGTCTCAGTATACTGAGACCGAACACCCGATGCCTCTAAGCGACCAGCTAAAGCAGCTGGTCGAGCTGCACAAGGCGGCCGAACAGGCCATGAAGGGCCTTATAGTCCGGTTTTGGCCTAGCAACACCCTTCCGAACAGCTACTTCAGCCTGGTGAGGCGGCTTGTGGATGCCTGCCCACGGCTGGAGGTCGTCAAGCGGTCCATCTGCATCGAAGGTGCACGCCGGGCTTTCGCCCGTGTGAAGATGCAGTGGGCCAAGCTAGACGCTGTGAAGCTGATCAAGGAAGGGCCGCCGCAGGGCAAGGAGCATCGCACCCCTGAAATTTATTGTGAGGGTGTCCTGAAGGGTGCCCGTCTTGTAGCGGACGAATGTTCAATGGATGTAATATTTGAGTAAACTTTCTCGTGTGATCCTGTATGATGAAAACTTGTTTCATATGCGCTATGCAACGCTTGTGTGAATTTAAAATATTACCTTCTGTTTCGCTATTTATCCAATCTAAGAGATGGCTAGTCCTCGGCTTCTGCCCCCATGCCACTAGTGCTGGGGTGTTCGGGATAAACCTGAGCACTCTTGTCCCATGTTTGGGTCCTTCGAGGGAGGTGCTCAGCACAACGAACCAGGCAGCCGGACTAATAATGCTTTATCACTCTCACTTAGCCATAGAATTCTATAATTTTAAATTTCAGTGAAGCCCCTAGTATTTGGAAGGCCGAATTCGGGTCGTGATACACGCCTTTAAGCCAGATAGGGCTGGCCCCTCGCTCTAAGCGGCATAAGTCTTTAGGGACTCGAAAACCTCGCCGAACAGCGACCAGTCTCTCGCCTTATCATGATAGTCAGTTTTACCTTTCTCTACTGAGGTGCTCAGCCTAGCAGAACCGGGGCACAATCGCAGTAGTTCTCCTAGCGCTACCTTAGCCGATAGAGCGGAACGTAAGGTACCAAAACATAGGAGCCGGGCAAACCCAACAGTTGACCAAAGACATGATTCGGAGTTGATGCATATAATGCTATAAGTTCGGGGTGCCGCACTTGTGAAAGTGTTCGGACTTTTCACACCATATTGTGGGGTACGTAAGCCCCTGATGTATTGGCCGTACCAAAGTGTACGGTTGCAAGGCGTCATTAATGAACACACATATATAACAAGAATGCAATAATAGTCGTAATGTTATGCATTATTTATTCAAAAGGGTGCGTTAAAGCAAAATGATACAGATGGTGCGGTAAGCAAAGAGTAGGACTATGTCCCTTCCAAGGGCAAGCTGAGGAATAGTATTAGATCAAATATTTCGCTCGTTATTGTAATCCACCTGGGAATTCCGTGGTGTGACCTAGCTTTCTGCCTCCTTGGTTGCTGCATCATGTGTTCAGTAATAGTGCTGCCGGACAGGGTTTCCAGAGATTAAGGTCCTGAAAAAAGAGAAAAATAACCAAATGGGAAGCCCCTATTGCGGTTTAAGCCGCGTCTTGGGGCGTGCCACGGTGTGCCCCCCTCCCCACCAGTGCCCATGGTATTTTTAATGCGTAATTATGTACGCGTGGCACGAGTTTCGCCGTTCGGCTGGGACTGGGGTGGGGCCGCTTTGCTACACGAGCTCAGATCGTGCCAGGCGGTCTAGTTGCCGATTGCTCCGAGCGCGCTTGAAGGTGTCCGGGTCTTGCAACGCCGAACTGGTGGATTTCCTTGAGAGGCTGGTTTGCGCTTCTGCTGTGAGGGTCGCGGTGTGCTCCTCCGTACGAAGAGAGCGTTCTGTGTTTCCATTGACTGTAATAACCCCGCGAGGTCCTGGCATCTTGAGCTTGAGGTATGCCTAATGTGGAACCGCATTGAATCTCGCAAATGCGGTTTGCCCGAGCAGTGCATGATAACCACTGCGGAACGGGACTATATTGAAGATTAACTCTTTGCTTCAGAAGTTATCCGGGGATCCGAAGACCACTTCCAGTGTAATTGAGCCTGTGCAATGGGCCTCTACGCCTGGAATGACACCTTTAAATGTCGTTTTTGTGGGTTTGATCCTTGAGGGGTCTATACCCATTTTGCGCACTGTGTCCTGATAAAGCAGGTTCAGGCTGCTGCCGCCATCCATAAGGACTCGAGTGAGGTGAAATCCGTCAATGATTGGGTCTAGGACCAGTGCGGCGAATCCGCCATGACGGATACTAGTGGGATGGTCCCTGCGATCGAAAGTGATCGGATAGGAGGACCATGGGTTGAGCTTTGGGGCGACTGGCTCCAACGCATATACGTCCCTGAGCGCACGCTTCCGCTCCCTCTTGGGGATGTGGTTTGCGTATATCATGTTCACCGTCCGCACTTGTGGGGGAAACCTTTTCTGTCCTCCGGTGTGTGGCTGCCGAGGCTCCTCCTCGTCATCGCTATGTGGCCCCTTGTCCTTGTTTTCGACAATTAACTTGTCGGCCTGCTTGAACACCCAACAATCCCTGTTGGTGTGATTGGCTGGCTTTTTTGGGGTGCCGTGTATTTGACACGGGCGATCGAGTATACGGTCCAAGCTGGACGGACCCGGCGTACTTTGTTTGAATGGCTTTTTCCGCTGACCGAGTTTAGAGCCTTTGAATCCGGCATTGACTGCCGTATCCTCAGTATTATCGCTGTTAATGCGGCTCTTATGTTTGTTGCGACATGACCTGCTATTGTCGTCCTTGGTATCCGAAGTACCATGGTTCTTTGATATGTTATTACTGCGAGCCAGCCAGTTGTCTTCTCCCGCACAAAAGCGGGTCATGAGTGTCGTGAGGGCTGCCATAGATTTCGGCTTTTCCTGACCAAGGTGCCGGGCTAGCCATTCGTCGCGGATGTTGTGTTTGAAAGCCGCTAGGGCCTCTGCATCCAGACAGTCGATAATTTGATTTTTCTTTGTTAGGAACTGAGTCCAGAATTGCCTGGCCGGTTCTTCTGGCTGCTGAATTATGTGGCTCAAGTCATCGGCATCTGGTGGCCGCACATAAGTGCCCTGAAAGTTGTCGAGGAATGCAGCTTCCAGATCTTCCCAACAGCTGATGGACTCTGCTGGCAAGCTGTTAAGCCAATGTCGCGCTGGTCCCTTGAGCTTTAGTGGGAGGTATTTTATGGCGTGTAAGTCATCACCGCGGGCCATGTGGATGTGAAGGAGGAAATCCTCGATCCATACCGCACGATCTGTAGTGCCGTTGTATGATTCAATATTTATAGGTTTGAAACCTTCTGGGATTTGATTATCCATTACTTCGTCTGTGAAACATAAAGGGTGTGCGGCGCCTCTGTATTGGGCTATATCGTGACGCAGCTCAAATGGGTCCTGCCCGCTGTGTTTGGCCCGGCCGGATTTACTTTTACTGTATCCGACATGACGTTTATCGTCTCGCATAGTGGCGCGCCCCCGTGATCCGTAGATCGATCTTGCATGCTTTGCTTTGTCCTCCAATATGTCTCGCAGGTCAGGCGTATCTCCCCATGCCTTTTTATTTGAATGGCGTAGGGGTGCGGGCTGAGTTTTTGGCTGGAATGCCTCTCTACCGCGGCCATGAGGTGGCCGATCAGCCGCTTCATACGCTTCTTCCTCCAGTCGGGGTAGCAACCTGCATTTTGGGTAACTCTTGGAGGGGCGCTCAAGTTTATACTCCTCGGCCGCAAGGACTTCAGTCCATCTGTCAGCTAGCAGATCTTGATCCGCTTGAAGCTGTTGCTGCTTTTTCTTAAGGCTATTTGCCGTGGCTATAAGCCGAGGTTTGAAGCGCTCTTGTTCGACGGGATCCTCTGGCACGGCGAATTCATCGTCGCCGAGGATTGCCTCGTCTTCGGAGGGGGGCATGTAATTATCATCCTCCGTCTCTCCATCTGCCGCTCTCTCAGGAGGGCTGGCTCCTCCATCCTCCTGCTCTAAATCTTGCTGGAGGGGATTGTTGTTGTGTTCGGCACTATCCGGAGTGTTATTATCTCCTGTGCCGGTATCACCACTTTTGCTTTGGCGGAACTTAGGGTGGCGCCGCTGATGTCGGCGCTTGGGTTGCTTCTTGGAGGGGTCATCCTCCGCTATCTTGTCGCCATTGCCTTCTTTGGGTGTATCCACCATGTATATATTGTATGATGAGGTGGCTGTCCAGTGCCCTGTGGGCAGTGGTTCCTCTTCGTCTCCCGCATCGTCGTCCATACCGTCGATGTCTTTGGAGTTGAAGTCGAGCATGTCGGTTAAGTCATCGTCAGTGGCTACTAAGTGGGTGGTGGGTGGGCCACGAATTTCTTCGTCGTCCGTATCCCAGTTCTGCCGGACATAGTTCGGCCGGGATCCTCCTGACAAGGAGAGAGACCTTAATGAGTTCAGTATGTCGCCAAAGGGCGAGTGCTGAAAAATATCCCCGGAGGTAAACTCCATGATCGGCGCCCAATCGGATTTGATAGAAACGGGCGCAGGCGGCTCGGAGTCCGTGGCCGGAGAAGGATCCGGCAGTTCAACAACACGACTCTCGTGCAAGGTAAGGTTGATGTTTGGCTCGATCGCCACTAAGGGTAAGGCCTCTGTGGCGGGGTCCATCCACCCGTCCATGGATGGCGCAACTGGCTCCGAATTGAGGGTCTGAGCGGCTGCCTATGCGATCTCGTGAACACTGTCCGATGGTAGAGCTAAATCGTACTCATCATGACCGCGTGACGCACAAGGCAGAGGCTCGAATCCGTCGAATATCAAGTCTACGGATATCGTCCATGTAGTTTAAGCTTCCAAACCTGACCTGGTGGCCAGGGGCATAACTTTCAATCTGCTCTAGATGGCCAAGCGAATTGGCCCGCAGTGCAAAGCCGCCGAACACGAAGATCTGTCCGGGGAGAAAAGTCTCACCCTGGACTGCATCGCTATCTATGATAGTAGGAGCCATCAAGCCTAACGGCGACGACACAGAGGAACTCTCAATGAAAGCACCAATGTCGGTGTCAAAACCGGCGGATCTCGGGTAGGGGGTCCCAAATTGTGCGTCTAAGGCGGATGGTAACAGGAAGCAGGGGACACAATGTTTTACCCAGGTTCGGGCCCTCTTGATGGAGGTAAAACCCTACGTCCTGCTTGATTAATATTGATGATATGGGTAGTACAAGAGTAGATCTACCACGAGATCGGAGAGGCTAAACCCTAGAAGCTAGCCTATGGTATGATTGTATGTTGTAGTTGTTGTGTCCTACAGACTAAAACCCTCTGGTTTATATAGACACCGGAGAGGGTTAGGGTTACACAAGGTCGGTTACAAAGGAGGAGATATCAATATCTGTATTGCCTAGCTTGCCTTCCATGCCAAGTAGAGTCCCATCCGGACACGAGACGAAGTCTTCAATATTGTATCTTCATAGTCTAACAGTCCGGCCAATGGAGATAGTCCGGCTGTCCGAAGACCCCTAATCCAGGACTCCCACAGTAGGATATATATAGAGTAAAATAACTGCAGCATCGTGAATAAAAAAACCTAGACTATACAATAAAGAAATAAAGGCATATTACATCCACTGGGCGTCAAAGTTCGCCACTATGATAATAAAGCACAAGCATACAGCAGATTACATAAACTGGGCATCGAAGATCGGCACCAGTGCAACTAAACACGCCGACAAAATAATATACAAAACCGACAGCACTTCAATAGAGTTCAAGAAAGGTTAGCCATGTTGGGGAGCTGCAGCGCAAGCAGCTCAGCAAGCTAATGAGACTGCACTTGTTTAACACTTATATCCTCCTCACTCTGAAAGATAAACAAGCAGATAGATGACAGGTTTTGCACATAAAAGTATCAGTGCTGACAATTCATCACATTTCTTACTGACGAATAAAGTGACACAGTTTGAAATTGCATTAACACAATATGGTATTGTTCAGGTCAAGACATGGCAGGAAATGACATTGTGAAGGAGTTGGCAGCTTCATGACACCACTCGATTACAGATCAAAAACTCATAAGTATCAATGGTTAGTGTGTTGTCAATTTATCCCATTTCAGATTGGCAAATAAAGAGACAGTTTAAATAATAGTAGAATGATATGACATTGTTCGTAGTTAAGACATTACAGAATATGACATTGTGTTGTAGTGGGTAGGTTTACCACACCACTGGATTACGGATCAAGAACAGAAGCATACATGCAGTGCAAAAGAAGATCACTTGCTTTGTATAGTTTAATTTACATGGTATGAAGAAGGAACTTGGTTGTACAACTAAAAACTTAAATTTAGAAGGACAAACTTTTGTTTATCAACTACATAATAAACTTTAAACATGCAATTTGATGCAAACACCAAAAATAGACAGCTATTGCAGTCATGCCTAACCAAATATACAGAACAAAGTTTGAAGGCTTGAGAAGGACAAAGTTACATTATTGGTGAAGATAGGCTCTATAAAGCCCTTGTCCATGCTGATGGGGGGAAATTCAAGAAGTTTACCACAGAATCTTCTTCATAAGCATTGCCTTCACTCTATATTTTGTTAAGAGTAAATATAGATGTGATAATATAAGAAAAAATGGAGAATATTTGAGATAAGATGAAGAGTGATGCTACATAACCAAGTAGCTATAAATGTAAGTACAGCGATACAGGCAAAAGGTACAGCCAAGAGCAATGCACAGCTAAACTTCTTCAGTACCATCGGTGTTAGATCTGATTTGTAGAAAATGGAGGGCAAAGGAAAATAAGCTGCAGGGTGATGGTACATGAACAACTACCTATCAATATAAGCACACTGATAAAGGATAGCAAGTACTTAAAAGAACAATGCAGAGCTAAAAAAATCATTGGCATTGGATATATTCTACACTAATGTAACCATTTATACAGATCTGATAATTTGGAGCGAACAATTGATAAGCAAGCTATCATGCATACTGCTGTCACATAATGAACCAGGTATGTGTGCAAGTACAGTGATACAAGACAACAGGTAATAACAAGAGCAAAGCAGCGGGCAGCATATTTGCGATATCATGTCGTTCTTTTCAAACTGGAATTCTTCTTCGAGCAGATTTCCTGCAAAAAAAGATCCGTAAGGCACATGCGGAAAAGTAGAAGTTCAAATTGCCATGTGATTTCATAGACAGTACCTCATCCTGGGAACAAGGCCAGTGCATAACAAGGTTTTTCCATTCAATGTCTTCTAAATTTAGCATAGGAGACTTCATCGGAAATTCGTTTATAGACTTGCCATCAAAGTGTGATTTCCTCAGGTAACACTGATACTGCTGCAATGCTTCCTTGAAAAGCACAAGCAAGCTTTGCTCGTCATGACTATCCAGATTGACCCTCGACCACTTACAACAATGTAATGTAAATCATTGATGTGTTCAATAAGCAGAAAATAGGAAAATAATAACCATGAATAATAGCACTTACACGTAAGTTGGACAGGAAGATGTGAAAATGGTGTTTATCTTCACTATAATCTTCCCATGATGGGAATATATGCACGTAGTCCCTAACAACATTGAAAGCATTGTCTTTTTGAAGGAAATATGCCCTAGAGGCAATAATAAAGTTATTATTTATTTCCTTATATCATGATAAATGTTTATTATTCATGCTAGAATTGTATTAACCGGAAACATAATACATGTGTGAATACATAGACAAACAGAGTGTCACTAGTATGCCTCTACTTGACTAGCTCGTTGATCAAAGATGGTTATGTTTCCTAACCATAGAAATGAGTTGTCATTTGATTAACGGGATCACATCATTAGGAGAATGATGTGATTGACTTGACCCATTCCGTTAGCATAGCACTTGATCGTTTAGTTTGTTGCTATTGCTTTCTTCATGACTTATACATGTTCCTATGACTATGATATTATGCAACTCCCGTTTATCGGAGGAACACTTTGTGTGCCACCAAACGTCACAACGTAACTGGGTGATTATAAAGGTGCTCTACAGGTGTCTCCGAAGGTACTTGTTGGGTTGGCATATTTCGAGATTAGGATTTGTCACTCTGATTGTCGGAGAGGTATCTCTGGGCCCTCTTAGTAATGCACATCACTTAAGCCTTTCAAGCATTGCAACTAATGAGTTAGTTGCAGGCTGATGTATTACGGAACGAGTAAAGAGACTTGCCGGTAACGAGATTGAACTAGGTATTGAGATAACGACGATCGAATCTCGGGCAAGTAACATACCGATGACAAAGGGAACAACATATGTTGTTATGCGGTCTGGCCGATAAAAGATCTTCGTAGAATATGTAGGAGCCAATATGAGCATCCAGGTTCCAGTATTGGTTATTGACCGGAGACGTGTCTCGGTCATGTCTACATTGTTCTCGAACCCATAGGGTCCGCACGCTTAACGTTATGATGATAGTTTCATTATGAGTTTATATATTTTGATGTACCGAAGGTTGTTCGGAGTCCCGGATGTGATCATGGACATAACGAGGAGTCTCAAAATAGTCGAGACATAAAGATTGATATATTGGACAACTATATTCGAACACAGGAATGGTTCCAGGAGTTATCGGATATAAAACGGAGTACCGGGGGTTACCGGAACCCCCCCCCCCCTCTCGGGGTTAATGGGCCTCATGGGCCCAAAGTGGAGCAGAGGAGGGGCGGCTAGGGCAGGCTGCACACCCCCTCCCCTCTAGTCCGAATTGGACAAGGAGGGAGGGGCGGCGCCCCCCCCCCTTTCCTTTCTCTCCTCTCTCCCTTCCTTGCCCCTCTCCTAGTTGGACAAGGAAAGGAGGGAGTCCTACTCCCAGTAGGAGTAGGACTCCTCCCTAGCGCGCCTCCTCCTGGCCGGCCGCCCCTCCCCCTTGCTCCTTTATATACGGGGGCAGGGGGCACCTCTAGACAGACAATTGATCCTTGAGATCTATTAGCCGTGTGCGGTGCCCTCCTCCACCATAATCCTCGATAATATTGTAGCGGTGCTTAGGCGAAGCCCTGCAATGGTAGAACATCAAGATCGTCACCACGTCGTCGTGCTGACGGAAATCTTCCCCGACATTCTACTGGATCGGAGTCCGGGGATTGTCATCGAGCTGAACGTGTGCTAGAACTCAGAGGTGCCGTAGTTTCGGTGCTTGATCGGTCGGGCCGTGAAGACGTACGACTACATCAACCGCGTTGTGCTAACGCTTCAGCTTCCGGTCTACGAGGGTACGTAGACAACACTCTCCCCTCTCGTTGCTATGCATCACCATGATCTTGCGTGTGCGTAGGAAAATTTTGAAATTACTACGTTCCCCAACAGTGGCATCCGAGCCTAGGTTTTATGCGTTGATTTTATGCACGAGTAGAACACAAGTGAGTTGTGGGCGATATAAGTCATACTGCTTACCAGCATGTCATACTTTGGTCCAGCGGTATTGTCGGATGAAGCGGCCCGGACCGACATTACGCGTACGCTTACGCGAGACTGGTTCTACCGACGTGCTTTGCACACAGGTGGCTGGCGGGTGTCAGTTTCTCCAACTTTAGTTGAACCAAGTGTGGCTACGCCCGGTCCTTGCGAAGGTTAAAACAGCACCAACTTGACAAACTATCGTTGTGGTTTTGATGCGTAGGTAAGAACGGTTCTTGCTAAGCCTGTAGCAGCCACATAAAACTTGCAACAACAAAGTAGAGGACGTCTAACTTGTTTTTGCAGGGCATGTTGTGATGTGATATGGTCAAGACATGATGCTAATTTTTATTGTATGAGATGATCTTGTTTTGTAACCGAGTTATCGGCAACTGGCAGGAGCCATATGGTTGTCACTTTATTGTATGCAATGCAATCACGCTGTAATGCTTTACTTTATCACTAAGCGGTAGCGACAGTCGTGGAAGCATAAGATTGGCGATACAACAACGATGCTACGATGGAGATCAAGGTGTCGCGCCGGTGACGATGGTGATCATGATGGTACTTCGGAGATGGAGATCACAAGTACAAGATGATGATGGCCATATCATATCACTTATATTGATTGCATGTGATGTTTATCTTTTATGCATCTTATCTTGCTTTGATTGACGGTAGCATTATAAGATGATCCCTCACTAAATTATCAAAGTATAAGTGTTCTTCCTGAGTATGCACCGTTGCGAAAGTTCTTCGTGCTGAGACACCACGTGATGATCGGGTGTGATAGTCTCTACGTTCAAATACAACGGGTGCAAAACAGTTGCACATGCGGAATACTCAGGTTAAACTTGACGAGCCTAGCATATAACAGATATGGCCTCGGAACACGGAGACCGAAAGGTCGAGCGTGAATCATATAGTAGATATGATCAACATAGTGATGTTCACCATTGAAACTACTCCATCTCACGTGATGATCGAACATGGTTTAGTTGATTTGGATCACGTGATCACTTAGAGGATTAGAGGGATGTCTATCTAAGTGGGAGTTCTTAAGTAATATGATTAATTGAACTTTAATTTATCATGAACTTAGTCCTGGTAGTATTAGCATATCTATGTTGTAGATCAATAGCTCGCATTTAGCTCCTCTGTTTTATTTTTTGATATGTTCCTAGAGAAAACTAAGTTGAAAGACGTTAGTAGAAATGATGCGGATTGGATCCGTGATCTGAGGTTTATCCTCATTGCTGCACAGAAGAATTATGTCTTCGATGCACCGCTAGGTGACAAACCTATTGCAGGAGCAGATGCAGATGTTATGAACATTTGGCTAGCTCAATATGATGACTACTTGATAGTTTAGTGCATCATGCTTAAACGGCTTAGAATCGGGACTCCAAAGACGTTTTGAACGTCATGGACCATATGAGATGTTCCAAGAGTTGAAGTTAATATTTCAAGCAAATACCCGAGTTGAGAGATATGAATTCTCCAACAAGTTCTATAGCTAAAAGATGGAGGAGAATAGCTCAAGCAGTGAGCATGTGCACAGATTGTTTGGGTACTACAATCGCTTGAATCAAGTGGGAGTTAATATTCCAGATAAAATAGTGATTGACAGAATTCTCTAGTCACCATCACCAAGTTAGTAGAACTTCGTGATGAACTATGTATGCAAGGGAAAATGGAAACGATTCTCAAGCTCTTTGTAATGCTGAAATCGACGAAGGTAGAAATCAAGAAAAATATCAAGTGTTGATGGTAGACAATACCACTAGTTTCAAGAAAAGGGCAAAGGGAAGAAGGGGAACTTCAAGAAGAACGGCAAGCAAGTTGCTGCTCAAGTAAAGAAGCCCAAGTCTGGTCCTAAGCCTGAGACTAAGTGTTTCTACTGCAAAGGGACTGGTCACTGGAAGCGGAACTGCCCCAAGTATTTGGTGGATAAGAAGGATGGCAAAGTGAACAAAGGTATATTTGATATACAGATTATTGATGTGTATTTTACTAGTGTTCGTAGCAACCCCTCGATATTTGATACTGGTTCAGTTGCTAAGAGTAGTGACTCGAAGCAGGAGTTGCAGAATGAACATAGACTAGTTAAGGGTGAAGTGACGATGTGTGTTGGAAGTGGTTCCAAGATTGATATGATCATCATCGCACACTCCCTATACTTTTGGGATTAGTGTTGAACCTAAATAAGTGTTATTTGGTGTTTGCATTGAGCATGAATATGATTTGATCATGTTTATTGCAATATAGTTATTCATTTAAGTAAGAGAATAAATTGTTGTTCTGTTTACATGAATAAAACCTTATATGGTTACACACCCAATGAAAATGGTTCGTTGGATCTCGATCGTAGTGACACACATACTCATAATATTGAAACCAAAAGATGCAAAGTTAATAATGATGGTGCAATTTATTTGTGGCACTGCCGTTTAGGTCATATTGGTGTAAAGCGCATGAAGAAAATCCATGCTGATGGGCTTTTGGAAATCACTTGATTATGAATCAGTTGATGCTTGCGAACCATGCCTCATGGGCAAGATGACTAAGACTCTGTTCTCCAGAACAATGGAGCGAGCAACAGATTTGTTGGAAATCATACATACTGATGTATGTGGTCCGATGAATATTGAGGCTCGTGGCATGTATCATTATTTTTTGATCTTCATAGATGATTTGAGAAGATATGAGTATATCTACTTGATGAAACACAAGTCTGAAACATTTGAAAAGTTCAAAGAATTTCAGAGTGAAGTGGAGAATCATCGTAACAAAAATGAAAGTTTCTATGATATGATCGCAGAAGTAAAATATTTGAGTTACGAGTTTGGCCTTCAGTTAAAAACAATGTGAAATAGTTTCACTACTCACGCCACCTGGAACACCACAGCATAATGGTGTGTCCGAACGTCATAACCGTACTTTATTAGATATGGTGCGATCTATGATGTCTCTTACCGATCTACCACTATCGTTTTGGGGTTATGCATTAGAGACAGCTCCATTCACGTTAAATAGGGAACCATCTAAATCCGTTGAGACGACACTGTATGAACTATGGTTTGGCAAGAAACCTAAGCTGTCGTTTCTTAAACTTTGAGGTTGCAATGCTTATGTGAAAAAGTTTCAACCTGATAAGCTCTAACCCAAATCGGAGAAGTGCGTCTTCATAGGATACCCAAAAGAAAATGTTGGGTACACCTTCTATCACAGATCCGAAGGCAATATATTCGTTGCTTTGAATGTATCCTTTCTAGAAAAGGAGTTTCTCTCGAAAGAAGTGAGTGGGAGGAAAGTAGAACTTGATGAGGTAACTGTACCTGCTCCCTTATTGGAAAGTAGTTCATCACAGAAATCTGTTCCTGTGACTACTACACCGATTAGTGAGGAAGCTAATGATGATGATCATGTAACTTCAGATCAAGTTACTACCGAACCTCGTAGGTAAACTAGAGTGAGATCCGCACCAGAGTGGTACGGTAATCCTGTTCTGGAGGTCATGTTACTTTACCATGACGAGCCTACGAACTATGAGGAAGCGATGATGAGCCCAGATTCCGTGAAATGTCTTGAGGCTATGAAATCTGAGATGAGATCCATGTATGAGAACAAAGTATGGACTTTGATTGACTTGCCCAATAATCGGCGAGCCATTGAGATTAAATGGATCTTCAAGAGTAAGACGGACGCTGATAGTAGTGTTACTATCTATAAAGCTAGAATTGTCGCAAAAAGGTTTTCGACAAGTTCAAGGTGTTGACTACGATGAGAGTTTCTCACTCGTATCTATGCTTAAGTCTGTCCGAATCATGTTAGCAATTGCCGCATTTTATGAAATCTGGCAAATGGATAAACAAAACTGCATTCCTTAATGGATTTATTAAAGAAGAGTTGTATATGATGCAACCAGAAGGTTTTGTCAATCCTAAAGGTACTAACAAAATATGCAAGCTCCAGCGATCCTCTATGGACTGGTGCAAGCATCTCGGAGTTGGAATATACGCTTTGATAAGTTGATCAAAGCATATATTTTTATACAGACTTGCGGTGAAGCCTGTATTTACAAGAAAGTGAGTGGGAGCACTACAGCATTTCTGATAAGTATATGTGAAAGACATATTGTTGATCGGAGATAATGTAGAATTATTCTACAAAGCATAAAGGAATGTTTGAAAGGAGTTTTTCAAAGAAAGACCTCGGTGAAGCTGCTTACATGTTGAGCATCAAGATCTATAGAGATAGATCAAGACGCTTGATAAGTTTTTCAATGAGTACATACCTTGACAAGATTTTGAAGTAGTTCAAAATGGAACAGTCAAAGAAGGAGTTCTTGCCTGTGTTACAAAGGTGTGAAGTTGACTAAGACTCAAAACCCGACCACGGCAGAAGATAGAGAGAGAATGAAAGTCATTCCCTATGCCTCAGCCATAGGTTCTATAAAGTATGCCATGATGTGTACCAGACCTATTGTATACCCTGCCCTGAGTTTGTCAAGGGAGTACAATAGTGATCTAGGAGTACATCACTGGACATTGGTCAAAATTATCCTTAGTGGAATAAGGATATGTTTCTCGATTATGGAGGTGACAAAAGGTTCGTCGTAAAGGGTTACATCGATGTAAGTTTTGACACTGATCCACATGACTTTAAGTCTCAATCTGGATACATATTGAAAGTGGGAGCAATTAGCTAGAGTAGCTCCATGCAGAGCATTGTTGACATAGAAATTTGCAAAATACTTACGGATCTGAATGTGGCAGACCCCTGACTAAACTTCTCTCACAAGCAAAACATGATCACACCACAGTACTCTTTGGGTGTTAATCACATAGCAATGTGAACTAGATTATTGACTCTAGTAAACCCTTTGGGTGTTGGTCACATGTCAATGTGAACTATGGGTGTTAATCACATGGTGATGTGAACTATTGATGTTAAATCATATGGCGATGTGAACTAGATTATTGACTCTAGTGCAAGTGGGAGACTGAAGGAAATATGCCCTAGAGGCAATAATAAAGTTATTATTTATTTCCTTATATCATGATAAATGTTTATTATTCATGCTAGAATTGTATTAACTGGAAACATAATACATGTGTGAATACATAGACAAACAGAGTGTCACTAGTATGCCTCTACTTGACTAGCTCATTGATCAAAGATGGTTATGTTTCCTAACCATAGACATGAGTTGTCATTTGATTAATGGGATCACATCATTAGGAGAATGATGTGATTGACTTGACCCATTCCGTTAGCATATCACTTGATCGTTTAGTTTGTTGCTATTGCTTTCTTCATGACTTATACATGTTCCTATGACTATGAGATTATGCAATTCCCGTTTACCAGAGGAACACTTTGTGCGCCACCAAACGTCACAACGTAACTGGGTGATTATAAAGGTGCTCTACAGGTGTCTCCGAAGGTACTTATGCGTATTTCGAGATTAGGATTTGTCACTCCGATTGTCGGAGAGGTATCTCTGGGCCCTCTCGGTAATGCACATCACTTAAGCCTTTCAAGCATTGCAACTAATGAGTTAGTTGCAGGATGATGTATTACGGAACGAGTAAAGAGACTTGCCGGTAACGAGATTGAACTAGGTATTGAGATACCGACGATCGAATCTCGGGCAAGTAACATACCGATGACAAAGGGAACAACGTATGTTGTTATGCGGTCTGACCGATAAAAGATCCGCGTAGAATATGTAGGAGCCAATATGAGCATCCAGGTTCCACTATTGGTTATTAACCGGAGACATGTCTCGGTCATGTCTACATTGTTCTCGAACCCGTAGGGTCCGCACGCTTAACGTTATGATGATAGTTTCATTATGAGTTTATATATTTTGATGTACCGAAGGTTGTTCGGAGTCCCGGATGTGATCACGGACATAACGAGGAGTCTCGAAATAGTCGAGACATAAAGATTGATATATTGGACGACTATATTCGGACACAGGAATGGTTCCCGGAGTTGTCGGATATAAAACGGAGTACCGGGGGTTACCGGACCCCCCCCCCCCCGGGGTTAATGGGCCTCATGGGCCCAAAGTGGAGCAGAGGAGGGGCGGCCAGGGTAGGCTGCGCGCCCCCTCCCCCTCTAGTCCGAATTGGACAAGGAGGGAGGGGCGCCCCCCCCCCCTTTACTTTCTCTCCTCTCTCCCTTCCTTCCCCCTCTCCTAGTTGAACAAGGAAAGGAGGGAGTCCTACTCCTAGTAGGAGTAGGACTCCTCCCTAGCGCGCCTCCTCCTGGCCGGCCGCCCCTCCCCCTTGCTCCTTTATATACGGGGGCAGGGGGCACCTCTAGACAGACAATTGATCCTTGAGATCTATTAGCCGTGTGCAGTGCCCTCCTCCACCATAATCCTCGATAATATTGTAGTTGTGCTTAGGTGAAGCCCTGCGACGGAAGAACATCAAGATCGTCACCACGCCGTCGTGCTGACGGAAATCTTCCCCGACATTCTGCTGGATTGGAGTCCGGGGATCGTCATCGAGCTGAACGTGTGCTAGAACTCGGAGGTGCCGTAGTTTCGGTGCTTGATCGGTCGGGCCGTGAAGACGTACGACTACATCAACCGCGTTGTGCTAACGCTTCCGCTTCCGGTCTACGAGGGTACGTAGACAACACTCTCCCTCTCGTTGCTATGCATCACCATGATCTTGCGTGTGCGTAGGAAAATTTTGAAATTACTACGTTCCCCAACACTTTTAAACTGGGAATAACTGGAATGGGGTTCCAATCTGTCGGAATTGGTTGTCTCTGCAGTTGGGATAGGTCTTTGGCCGGTGGACTTGCTGTACTTTTTGCTGGAGTGGGATTTTTCTGTGGTACGGCTGGTGCTATGGCAACTGAAATCGGTATACCTTTTGCTGGAGTGCAGGTCCTGTGTAGTGGGGCTAGTGGTGTGGCCAGTGAAGTATGGGTACAGTCTGCTAGAGTGAGTCCTACATTTTGTGTCAGTGGTTGTACAGCCAATATAAGTGGGGTGCTGTCTGATTTCTCCGGCACCACCATGTTTTTCAAGGACATTGCTGGTGCTCCTTCAGGTTCGGCAATCACCCTCTTCCTTTTTGATGTCTGATGCACAAGAACAGCATTTGAGTGGAAAAACATGGTATGATGACAGATGGAATATGTATTGATAATGGATGGGCATGGCATCTTGACATATATGATGAGTAAACTAAGAAGATGGCGGTGCAACAAAGTAGAAGAAATGCAAGACAACATATGCAAGATACGCGCAATCAATACAACCTTGCCAAATTAGAACAGACACCTTGATGGGTGAATAGGACAGGCCATCTACCTTTGACTCCTCGAGGTTAGAATAGTCATTAGGATCATATTCTGAACAAGAATCAACAGGTGGGGAGCGTATGAGTTTCATTGCATCCAGAATGGCACTCAATGCCTTGGTGCCAATTTTGTAAGTCATTGTGGTGTTTAGCTTGAAAAGTGGACTACTGCTAGTGCGACACAAAGCAGCTACATAGATCATAGTGTAGATATAACGGGAAAACCGTAAGCATCAGAGTAAAATCAGCAAAGTGGAACTTGCTGGAATATATGTGCTATTATTGCCGGTACGGCTAGAAAGGCTTCGGATACCAACTCTCTTCAACTGAAGGTGCGGTACTATTAATATCAGTGTAACTCTCAAAGGCGACACAGCTCCCCGCATTTCCTTGCTATTCTTATAGGATTCAAGTGGGTAGGCCACTACAAATCTTATTCCCATGTTTACAAAATCCTACGAATCAAAGAGGCCCGACGAGTTCAACGTGTCCATCACAACCGACCGTATAGACCTCTACACTGCAAATGTCCCTTCTCATCTTCACTACAAGGAACATACTGTACTATTATCATACTCCCTCCGTTCCAAAATATAAGTCTTGGTAGAGATTTCCACAATGGATCACATACAGATGTATCCAGATACATTTTAGAGTGTAGATTCACTAATTTTGCTCCATATGTAGTTCATGGTGGAATCTATACAAAGACTTGTATTTAGGAACGAAGAGAGTACTTATTAAAGAATAACGGAAGAGGAACATGCTAAAGAAGAGCAAGCAGATTTTGGATAATAAAATGTTCGTTGTGCAGTGCCCAATCATGATGAACCAGAGCGCATTAAGAAAGCAACTCCCTGTTGTCTCTATATATGTGGTGCACGTGCTTTTTCAAAAGTAAAGTAGGAACATTAGCTGACCAATTAAATGTTATCTGTTTTAGTAATATCAGGATCATATCAGATTCGTACTTGAGCAACAAGTTTGGAATTATGAGTGGCACGCTGTTTAGCTTGATGGATTCAGGAGCAGTGCTAAGCAGGTATGATGATGGTACTGAATATAAAGGCATGGCTGCATGCAAGTCGCGTGACTTTTGTCATTTGGGTCAGTCGACCATTTCAGGCAGTTGGATGAAGATCCTATGTCTCCTAACCCTTCTTCTTCCTCGTCTCTGATTCTTCCCAAACAGAACACTACACGGGTTGCCGGCCGGACCACCGGCCCCCACCGCCTGTGTTCCTCCACCACCCCCACCCCCACCCCACCCGCGTCGAGTTTTCTTCGTTCGGCGAGGCCCCACCACCGACCCCCAGAACCACCTTCCCCACCCGAGCCCCTTCATTCGCACCGGCGAACTCCGGCGAGCTCTGAAAAATCGACTGACCCAATTTTGAAATTTAGTCTACTATGATTTAACTAGTGTGGAATATAAAAGGGGAAAACCATAAGCATTGGGAGTATAGTATTGAGCGTGCCATGGCGTATCTTAAGGTGCAAACCGGACAAAGGCAACTTCGCAGCCAATGTTTGCTTTCAACTAGCAAGTAAGTGATGGACAAGAAATCAGAGTAAAGCAGTGGCGATCTATTTTCTTACTGCGATAAATAAGTTGAGCAGATACGAAAGAGTACCTCCTCTGGTGTGGCGCCGTGTATGCATCTACTAAGAATTTGACGGTGTTGTGGTAGCGATGGTTGTCAACGGCGTGAGAGCAGATCTAGGAGGGTAGACGGTGGCGGCGGGGCGCGGTGGATGAGACGGTCGTAGGAGCGGCACCGGCAAGGTGGACGACGGCGGGGATGAAGCGAGAGGACGGGATGCAAGGATCCCGGTCCGAAGCCGTGGATGAGAGAGGTCGATCTCTTGTAATGGACGGGGGCGTCGGGGTATCAGCTCCAGCATGCTGGAGGAGGGCGGCGGTGGATGGGGTGGCGGACGGAGGAGGATGGGATGGAGAGGGTGTTTTGGCGCCCACGGAGTACGAATGGGGAAATAGAGGTGGAGAGGAAGGGGGAACCATGTCTTCAGGGCACGCTTGTCTCAAATGCGAGAAAATTTACAAACTTAGCCCCCGTTTCAAATTTCCTACATCATAGCAATATTAGTCAGTTGGAGATAGGACGGTAATCTCGCATACACCGAATATTTGCCGACGAGAATTTGTTTTTGGAGCCCACCATGTATTAATCGGGGAGGGAGTCGATTTCGGACGAGGACACATTTTGTTTTGGCACCCACCGTGTATGAATCCGGGTGAGAGGCGGATATGTCACATTTGAGTGAAATTACAAACCTACCCTTATCAAAACCTATAGAAATCGAGCAGATAGGCTTTTCGTGGCAGGGATAGGCAGTAGTAATTTCCATCTCGCAGATTTTGGTTTCGGGCGGTTACTGCGACTTTCCCCGCATCGTTCAAATTTTGCAGAGTGCACGTTTACCGTGCCAACTCAATTCAAATCCCGTTTGTATTCTATTTTTTCAGGCGGGATCCATTTTTGATTGGAATAAAATTCTATATACATCATTTTTTATATATACTTTCAAAAGCACAACAAAGAATTCTTCTCCTTTATATGTATAATATGATTTACAAATACAATGATCTCAAAATCATAAGGTTGAATTCAAAAAACTAAACCAAATTATGTTCTACTAAAATGTATGGATCAGTAATATCTACATATTAAATAACATAGATGCGCGTGAATTCATATGAGTATGCATGTTTGATAGCTCAATTTTGTTCAAGTATGGATTACATGTATCATCATCTCGAATTCAAGTATTTGAATCCCTTTTATGTTCACTCCTTTCACGCCCATCTCTCTCGCATGCATGCTCCTTCATGTAGCTATCACTCTCTTTTCTCCAGCTCACCCGCATGCTCACTTCATGTTTCTCCTATCCTCGCAAACATGGTCTCTCGATGTCTCCCTTGAAAAGTGTCACACTCTCCCTATCATTATACATTACACGGTTTTCATTATCTCTCATGTCTCTCCTGTTCTCTCGTATCACTAGGTACCTAAGCTTTCTTTTTCACCGCCACACACACAGTCTCCACTCGTCTTTCACTTTTTCTTTCTCTCTATGGGATTCTCTCACACACCCTATATGTCTCTAGATATGAATCGTACGACTAAAATTACTCTCTCTCTCCTGTAGACAGAACATTTGTTGCGGTCTCCATTTCATCTCCATCCCAGACTAACATTATTCATTCGTTTACCGATCAGACAAACTCCCCCCTCTCTCTCTCTCTCACACACACACACACACAACTCCTGCTTCCACTCCCCTTCCTGACTACCGTCTCTCTCTCACACACACAAAACTCTCGCTTTCGCACCCCGACTCATATTTCTCTCACAAACATTTATCGACTAGCCTCTAGATAGGTTTATACACCCGCACACTCGTGCTTCCACTATCGCATACATGTATCTCTCCCACTCCTTGCATCTACGTAGATTTTTCTTCCCTTCTTGAGACACGCCCTCTCGGTCATGCACACACACACTATCGCCTCATTTTAAGTTGATACCTCTCGCACACACACTCTTTGTGTCTTTGTCACACATGCACTCCATCCTCCTCCTCTCTCTCCCTCTCTCTCACACACACATGGGATTTTTGCAACAACTAGCAAGATGCCCATGCGTTGCACGGAACATCAAGATGCATTTGTATGAGTAGTTTGCAAGTGTGGAGAGGGGTGTGGGTATCTTTTTGCAAAATTGTGATAGTTTCCTTCCTATCCGTCAGATATAGATCGAACGGCCTATATTGCAGGATGGCAGGCACACAATCATCACCGACTATGCTTTTTATAAGAGTAGGGATAAAAAACAGAGTTGGTGATGATGGTGGGCCTGCCATCCTGCAATATAGGCCGTCCGATTTATATCTGACGGATAGGAAGGAAACTATGGCAATTTACCCGCACTCCTCTCCACATTTGCAAATAAGGCCTTCCCTTGTTCATCCTTTTCTCCCACAAGATCTTGATGTTCCGTGCAACACACAGGCATCTTGCTAGTAAGAGTAGGAATTAGACATATACCACTTCTCGAATCTTGAAACCAACAACATTCCTCCCTTATCTCATCAAAACCGCCAAAGGAATATATTTTGAGTGAAACATAACATATTTTTAGTGATATACGTATTTCAAAACTAGACTTTTTTCTATCAAATCGATGAATATGTATTAATCTACTCTGATCGTGTGGCAACGCATTGGCACATTGCTAGTAGTTATTATAATTTTTTGGACACCAGACAAATGATGGAGTACATATATGAAGAGAAGAGGCGCACGCACGTAGTCGGTCTCTCGCTGTCTCACACACATGAGTGTTACGTAAAGGCAACGTTAACAAATAAACCCTAAAACCCTAGGTGCACGATTGCTGCATTCGCGGGTACTGGGTATGTGGTGGAGCGCACCTTTGTAGGAATACTCAGCTCGCGTGATAATTTGATCCGTAGGAGTTGATAGTCGGGACCACAGGTGAACGACTTGGAGGCGGTGGCTCGCCAGTTGCCACAGACCGAGTAGCCACGTTTAAAATATCATTTTTAGCGGGGTTAAGAGTTCCGATTTTCAATGGCGCGTTATAAGTACTAAGTTGTTTTTAGAATGATTGGTATGGAGCGAAAATGGAATTCATAGTACTACGTACCTCCTTGGCGTATTGTTGTATGGGTTTATGTTGCGAGATGTTGAACCTGGTAGTTTAGGGCAAATACTATGGTTTATATTTAGATGTTGGTTTTCACTAATGAAAATTGGAAGGGGGAACCCTTCTTTGATTCAAAAAACCACTACCTCTGTTATGGTTTACTAGTCCCCATCGTATTTTGGGTCAAAGTTTGTCCACGAATTTTACTTGTAAAATGTGAATGGAAAACGAGATTTTGTTATACCCAAACGAGATTGCTCTAACACAGACGCGACCTCTCATAGCGCAGACATTGAACCGGCACGTCGGCCAAGAGGGCCCCACTCGTTGCAGGCCCGACTGAACACGCCTCCTCGTCGCATGCAATCGGCTTCAGACTGCCCCGCCGGCCTTCATTGAATCCGCGCGTGTGCCGGCAACACGTCCTTCTGCGGGCCGGCCGGCATTTTAGAACACAAAAAATGACCAAAATATAATTAATTACGTGTGGTCTTGACTTGTTGTGCTCGCACTAGTAGCAGGAACTAGAGGTTTTTCTTTATTCATAACTCTCCTCAATTTTTTTGGCTTTGAAGTGAATCATGGTTGTGGACATTATGTATGAATGTGCAGATATATGTGAACATGAGTTTGATGTGGAAGTTGAACTTGGAATGTCGGGCTTGCGCGTGAACTATACCATGTCCAATGCTTCGTCTGTTATTGTTTGGAAAGTAATTGATGTTATTACATGACCCGAAAAAATATATTTTGTGCCACATCGATAGATGCACGGACATCACAACAGGCATGCTGACTGGATAAACATTTGAACCTAGCTACTATGAAGGAAATTTTGTATTGACAACAGTTTTAGATAGCAGGAGACGCCTAGCCTGCTCTGCCTCTGCTAGCTTATTTCAGGTTTCTTCCATCTCTTCTTTGGCATGGGTGAAGAGAGCATCTGATTTCTCTTTTCGCTTCTTCAGGAACTCAGCTACATTCTCAAGGGCTGCTGCACGCTTTCTTTCAGCCTTTACTAGAGCCACGAGGACACGAACAGCTGACAACTCCACCTGGCTTGTGTGTAATCTAGCATCATCTGGGAATTTGCACCTAGTGTCTAATCCAGCATCATTAGGGAACTAGCACCTTGTGTGTAATCCAGCCTCATTTTGGAAACATGATCTCGAGCTTGACCATACTTCCCTCCTCGCAGGAACTGCATCCTGACATGAAGTTACTTCTTTTTTAGATCAATACTCAAAACAACCCAGATCCATTTAGTAGAAGCCAGATAAACAGAACTGGGAGAAGTGAATTCAAAAGGAAAAAATAGAAAAACAGACTACAAGGTGAGAACACCCACTTCCTACATCAAGCTAAAAACGAAAGCATTAGGACGATTAAGACTCTTCTTATTACACATCGAAGAAAACGAGGCTTAAGAGAAACAAAAACTACAACATATACACACCGAAGAACACGAGGCTAACTGAAAGTAATTGAAAGGGTGTTACTTACCAAAGCTCGTTTTACAGGTTTGGTGCAGCTCCTCTTTAACTTGCCACGCTCCTTGAAGATGTCCCCAATATCCCGTGTTTGGTCTTCATTGCTCCTCTGCATGTTCACACTCGTGGTTTTAAAATCTCAACATGGCAAGAAAAATATACTACTAGTAATACTCGCGCATCTTGTGGGCAACATTCAAGCACTCGTCTGCCATGTTAGAGCATCTCCAATAGAATCACAACGCGCGGCACTTTAAAAAAGCATTTATAGTGCTGAGATCGAGAAGTAGAGATAGAGAGTAGAGGATAGTTCTCAACATAGATAGATAAAAAATATATTATTCAACTACTCCTCGTCGCCCGACTCCTCCTCGGTGATGTCCTCCTCCGACGTCTGACCGTAGGCGTGAAGATACCGATCATCGTCGGATTCCTAGGGCGATGTTGCTCCTAGCCTCATGTTGAATTGAGCGTCCGCTTTTCGCCTACGCTTGTCCTCGCGATAGGCATCTCGCTCCGCCCTCCTCTTATCCCTCTCCTCCCTCCTTTGCGCGTAGAACTTGCACTCGTTGATGATGTCCTACGGGAAGCATTGGCGCCACAGCGCCATGGCTTCCTCGTCCATCTCAGCGATGCCGAGACGGTGCTCCCGCCTCTGGTTGTTGTGACGATCCTCGTCGGTGATAAGCCGCAGCAGAGGTGCGAGCTCCTGTGCCCTCTCCCGCATCGGCATGTTGGGGAAGTTCAATGTTCTATGAGGCCACCGGAGGCGCTACGCCGCCGCGTCGTATGCGTGGGCGGACTCGTTGGTGGTGTCAAAATTTCCGAGGCCGAGGCGCATCCTGCGGAACTGGATCTCGGCAGAGAAACCGCCGGAGGGGCGCGCGCAGATGCCGCGGTATCCCCAAGTTTCCCGGTGACGCGGCGGCATGGTGGCGCGGCGGCGGTGAGGCAAGAAAGAGCGGGGAGAGAGCGGTGGCGAGGCACAGAGCGGGGAGAGAGCGGTGGCAAGGCATAGAGCGGTGGGAGGGCGTTGGATTTTATAAAGCGCGCCGGACGCCGCGCGCCAAAACTAGCGCACGCCCAGCCGCTTTTTCCCCTGCGCGCGCAATCCTTTCCCGACGTCTCTGCTATCTCTACTCTCTTCTCTACTGTTATATTTATTTTATATTTAATATTTATCTCTACTTCTCTACTCTCTACATTTTTTCTCTACTTTTTTCTTATAAAAAACAGAGTTGGTGATGATGGTGTGCCTACCATCCTGCAATATAGGCTGTCCGATTTATATCTGACAGATAGGAAGGAAACAATGGCAATTTTGCAAAAAGATACCCACGCTCCTCTCTAGATTTGCAAATAAGGCCTTCCCTCGTTCATCCTTTTCTCCCACAAGATAGACTACTCATACAAATGCATCTTGATGCACGCAACGCATGGGCATCTTGCTAGTTCTAAAAACTTTCCATCATTTGCCACACTACTGGTTGCAGATGAAAAACCTACCCAAGCACAGCGCGATACAGGAGCGACGCACAATTACAAGCTGATATTCTATTGGACAATGGAGGCTATAACCAGTTACTTTTATGCGAACAATAGCACCCAGGAAATTTGAAGGGTAGGTTTGAACAAATTTGGAACTACACATGTACTGCTAAGTGATTCAATAGACACATTACCAATCGAGGAGGAGAATGATGGTTGCAGCAGCCTCTGTGAGTCATGGTCGGCAACGGGAGTCAGTTCATAGTCCACGATGGTGGTGCTTCTGTGCTTGGTGTTGGCTTCCGGGAAGCAGATCCGAGACCGTGGAAGAAGGTACCGGGGAAGAGGCTCCGTGTACGACGACGACGGTGGACCAGCTCCAGTGTGGCGTACGAGGTCGTCGATGAGGCAGATGCGCTGCGGTGGACGAGTCCGCCGATGTAGAAGGGGAGGAGCACGAAGGCTGCGGTGCCGTGGAGAAGTCTATTTTGTGGTGGGGATAGAAAATGGGGAGTATTTAGGTGCACTACTCTGGGTGCCGGGGTGGGGTTGGCTGGGTAGGGTGAACCTGAAGTTACGAAAACAGCCCCCTACCAACCGTCATCCGAAGGCCTGTTCCGAAGGCTATGATGGTAACTTCCCACTGCTCGAATCATGGTCGCGGAGATTTTCCCGCCGGCCTCAAAATTTTGTGACACTGAACTCCCCATGTGGCATGTTGGGTGATTTGTCTAAGCAACTAGCGAGTAGTACTAGTAAACTCTGCATATTAGGTTTGACCAAAGTCAAACTTCCTAAAGTTTTACCAAGTTTATAGAAAAATATAAACATTTACCATAACAGATATGTATGATGTGAAAGAACATTCAATAATGAATTTAATGGTATTTATTTGTTATTGTATATGCTAATATTTTTGTTATAAACTTTCTAAGAGTTTACAAAACTTGACTTTGACCAATGCTAATACGCAGACTTAAATAAAAACGGAGGGTGTACACATTTGTTTTCTTAGTATGTAGTGAATTAATCATTTGTTCAAATTGTGAAATAAATATATTAAGCTACTAACTTTGAATGTAATGGTCTATACAATTCAATAGTTACAATCATTGTCGAATTCCAAGATGTATACGAGGTCTATAGTACTTCACAACATGCTCAAACTCACATAATCCCGGTCAAATGACAATCAAAATGCATTTCATAGTTATTACTTTGTAGGATGCAACAAAACCAACAATAACTCAACATCATCCATTATAAAAGCCATATTTCGAACATATCCCAATGTGTGAATGAAACATGCAGAGAGAGCTTGCGAAGATGGAGCAGATAGGGCAGGAAAGATTGTATGTATGTGGACGAGAGAGTAGGACACAAACCTAACGAAACAGAGAGAGAGAGAGAGAGAGAGAGAGAGAGAGAGAGAGAGAGAGAAAGAGAGAAAGAGAGAGGAATAAGTTAGGTCTATGAGAAAGATGGAGACATGTAATATACGTGATATGCGTGTGTATCCGGATTCTGTACACGTGGAAGGAGAAGAGACAACAGGTTTGATGAGAGAGCTGGAAAAACATGGATGAAAGGGGAAGGATCTCGTCGGTTGAGGGATTGATAAATTTGTGCGGGGGGAGAGGGATTGGTAATTTTGTGCGAGAGAGAGAGAGGGTGGGGGAGTCAATCAGCCGCCGTCACATCATCCTACTTCCAAATGGCCCCGCATTCTCTAGCGTAGTGTGGTCACCGTCTTCGATCTCCTCGATGCCATCTTTGAAGATGGAGGTGTTGTGCATGCTGGGGTGCAGAGAAGCACAAGCGAGAGTGGTCGCCATATAACCTTGGATGGGGATGAATTGTGTGCTCGGGGGAGGGGTGTGTGTATTGTTTGTTGTGTGTGTGTGTGTCAGATATTAAGAGAAAACAAACCTAAGGAGAGAAATGTGTGTGTATGTGATGGAAAGCTACATGCTAAACAGGGTATTCACGAAGAGATTGTGCGTGCGAGATAGAGAGTGATGTGCGGGCCTTGAGGTGGGCAGGGGCCGGGTGAGTGTCAAAATGTGCGCATTGATGCATGTGTTACATGCGATCGTGCGAGGGACGGACGAATCAAGAGAGATGGTTGTTGTGTTACAGATGCTCCTCTCTCTCTCACACACACACACACAAGTAAAATAGAAGACCGTTCTCTCATGTATACACAATGTATCGACATCTGTCTATGTCTCACTCATGCATGATCATTTGCACATTCACACCTCTCTAAGTCTCTATCACACGCACACCGTCTCCACATTGCCCTTCTGCCACAACACACATATGGACACATACACACATTCTCTCTCAGTCACACACACAAAATCAGTATTAAAAAACTAGGGCGCACCTAAAATGTCCAAATCCAGATAAACACGAACTGGAGCTAAATTCAAATATATGGAAATATTGTAGCATTAAGAACTTTTCCAGGAAAAAAATTGAGTAATATCCGGGGATTGTTTTCACACACACAAAAAGGTTTGGTGGATGTCCTTCAAGCGCAACACGGTGACACACCGTTCGATTGACCGCGTAGCTGCGGTTCACGCACTTGCACAGGATTCTATATCATGGTTGTGGTAACTAATAAAGTGCTGCCTAAGTCTAACGTTTATGAGTACTAGTATGGTTTTCTTTTAAGTTTGACCAACCCTATATAAAACTAAACTAAGCTCCCATACGCGCACTCATCAATATGCCGCCGCCGTTGCGCATGCCGGTGCCCGCCTGCTCCGGCGAACAATTTCTCGTCCATCACCATCGTGTCACCGCCATCCCTATGCCAAGAAGCCGAAGGCTCTCCCGCTCATGTCGTCTTCAGTCCCTCCTCGCGATGCCACCGCGCTGCCAAGCACGCGAGCAGCTGGTGGAGCCGCATCTATCCACGCAGCGTACGAAGAGGAGGACGAGCGCGTGCTCCAGCACACCGGCGAGGAGGAACTAGTGTGTCATTGTCGTCTCCGCCCGCGCGGAGGAGGCGCGCATGGTGGTTGTCGCGGCGGAAGCCGGTCGCGCGTGAGTCGAGCTCGCAAACCGGGTGCGGACGCGGAATCTACCTTTGAGACCTTGAATGCCATGTTGATCCTGCAATTTGAAGGAGCAATTTGGGCCAGTCAACTCTTGTGAGCCGTTTGATGCAACATGGATGGCTAGAAGGGCTTCTTCAACCTCCGAAATTGATGCACGGTTCATCTTCTCAGCCCGCCACACGCCTAACCGCCTGCCGCCACCACCGCGCCCTCCCCTGAACCGCCTGCCACCACCATGCTCCCCCCACCCCCGCCATCCGTTTAACCCCGGGCACAATCCATTTTTTTGGTGAACTGCATTCCACACCCCAACACTCATAAGATAGATCATGGGCACCCTGCCACCCTAATATAGATACTGGGGTAGCTTCTCCGCCGTCTTCTTCCTTCGCTCCGTCGAACTTCTTTCACAAATTGACTGACCCAAATTATACTACTAGTACGAACGTATTAAGTATAGTAGGAACACAAAGATATAAGCAGTAGTACCAACTTCAAGAAGAACAATAGTAAGACATAGTACTAGTACGACTGTATGTACTAAAGAGTTCAAATAACGAGAAAGAACATAAACATAGTTCTGCTAGGGTGTAGCGACCAGACCTCAAACGGTCTGATCTCTGTGCTCAGGTGTCATCCCTGGATCAGTAATGCTGACACCACACAGTACTTGAAGGATTTATAACAGAGTAGCAATCACACACTTATTACATCGAGTGTCTCAATAGAGAACTTATTACAATAAATATGGCTTAAGGCCATCTAATAACGATAACATCGGAAGGCTTGGAAGATAAGTGAGTCCATCAACTCCAATGGCATCACTAAGTATAGAACCACAACCTAAAAACTCCTTAATCGTCGTCTGAAAAGTCTGCAACATTAACGTTGCAGCCCGAAACGGGTCAGCACATGGAATATGCTGGCAAGGTAACACATAGAGAGTAATGGAATGAAACAGCTTTACTATATGCATATTTGGCTGGTGGAAAGCTCTATGGTTACAGTTTTGCGTAAAGCAAATTTTTCCCTACTGCAAAGGAATAAATTTTATTTAACTATCATGGTAGTTGTTAAACATTGAGAATGGTTGACAGCATTCTCAATCCCAATTAAGCATCATCATTAAACAAAACCCAACAAAATTAATTTAGAGTAACATGTTGAGATTCACATGATAATCCAAGTACTAGATACTCAAGATGTCCATAACCGGGGACACGGCTAATCATGATTAGTTTATATACTCTGCAGAGGTTTGAGCACTTTTCCCCACAAGACTCGATCGCCTCTATTTGGTTTCTCGCACTACATGGTGTTTGAGAAGACGGATGACCGAGACACAGTCTTTCATAAGCGCTAGCACCTTATGATGGATAGACCGTTACACCTACTTTCCCCTACATCTGCTAGTCTACCTTGTAAGAGTTCGCACGACTTAATCAACTATGCTAGAGCCCATAATAGCTTGTGGCTGCACACGGAAGTTTCTAGTATGAAAAATCTCATGATCCCTTTGGGCCTGGGTGGTTGTCCATAAAAGCAGGCAATCCTGGAATACCCAGGTACCTCAATCCACCCAGATGTGTGTTTAAGTTGCCACCTTAGATAAACCATTAATTAACAAACTCACATCTGTCATGGATATCACTCACCCAATCCACGTCCACTAGCATAGCATGGCACAATAGGCAAACGTAGAAGTAACTCCCAAAGGTTTGATAATAAACAGGTAATAGGTACTACCTCAACTACTTCCCATCCCACAATTTTATTAGATTCTAATCATGCAATGTTTGAGGATTGATCTAATGCAATAAAACTGGGTAGTAGGAGGTATGATCAAAGTGTTACTTGCCTTGCTGATGATCCGAGAAACATAGAGATTCGAAGTAACAGGCGGCGCACTCCGGGTATTCTATCATAGACAAACAAACAAGCATACAATAAGTATTCATCTAATGCACGGGTAAAACTCAAATAAGAGATCTAACCAGAAGGTTCAACTTAAGAACTCCGGTTTGCAAAAAGAATCAAATCAAACGAAGCAACGAAAGTCAAACGGCAAAAGAAACAGGCTTCATTTACTATTCTGGATCTAGGGCAATTTTTACAGTGGCAAAAACTTGTTGAAGTTGGTTAAATGGATAGAGGGTTTCGAGACGAAACTCCAGGCGCTTGAATCGCCTGATTCCGATAAATGAACGAAAAGTTATACTAAAACAAAAATCGGATCAGGAATCGCGATCAGAAAAATTGCGGATTTAATCCGAGAAAAAGAAAAACAACGAACGTTTGCTAGAACGAACGAATGGACGAATGCTCGCTAATTAAATAAATCGGAAAAACCGATCTATTTAAAAAACGAAACTAAAGAAAAAACAACAAAATTGCCGAAAAAACCGAACGGTTTTTTTTGGGAAAAAAATCTATCGGCAACTCCGGCGAGAACTCCGGCGGCGGCGGCGGTCAGCGGCGGGGCGGCGGCGGTCGGCGGCGGGGCGGCGGCGGCGGCGGCGGTCGGCGGTGGGGCG
>NC_041380.1:94991994-95022461 GCF_002162155.2 Triticum dicoccoides | reverse complement strand
GACGGCGGCGGCGGTCGGCGGCGGGGCGGCGCTAGGGTTCGGGTGGCGGGGCGGCTCGGTGGGCTGCGGGGTCGGGTGCCCCGGCTTTTCAAGGCCGGCCCCAGAGGAGTCCGGGCCTAACACGGCCCGTAGGTCGGTTTCGTTTTTTTTAATTATTCCGCGCAGAAAAACAAATAAAAGAAATACTAAAGGGACTCCAAAAATCCCAAAATAAATTTTCCCGGGCTTCTAAAATCAAGCCGCACCTGGTGAACATTTATTTCGGCCTAAATGCAATTTTGAAAAACGCACATTTTTCCTAAATTTAAATAAAATAACAAAAAACTCCGAAATAAAATCTTATTTGATTTTATTATTAAATCCTCAATATTTCTTTATTTTGGGAAAGTCATTTTATTCCCTCTCTCATATTTTTGTAATAGAAATAATTGACGATAAAATAATTTAAATCAAATGATCCTATTCTCCAAAATTTGAGAAAACTCAAATATGAAAATAACGAAATCCCCAACTCTCGCCGTGGGTCCTTGAGTTGCGTAGAATTTCTAGGATCAAAACCAAAAGCAAATAAATTATGATATGCAATGATGATCTAATGTATAACATTCCAAATTGAAAATTTGGGATGTTACAAACCTACCCCCCTTAAGATGAATCTCGCCCTCGAGATTCGGGTTGACTAGAAAATAGGTGAGGGTGGTCCTTGAGCAAATCTTCCTCTCGCTCTCAGGTGGCTTCATTCTCCGTGTGGTGGCTCCACTGAACCTTGCAAAACTTGATAACCTTGCTGCGGGTGACTTGACTGGCATACTCTAGAATCTTAACTGGTTTCTCCTCATAGGTCAAATCACTGTCCAACTGAATTGCTTCCAGTGGTACTGTGTCTCTCAAGGGTATGTTAGCCATCTCCCCGTGGCACTTCTTCAACTGGGAAACGTGGAACACATCATGAACTCCTGACAATCCTTTGGGCAATTCCAACTTGTAGGCCACTTCTCCCATACGTTCCAATACTCGGTATGGTCCTACAAATCATGGCGCTAACTTTCCCTTAACACCAAAGCGCTTTGTTCCCCGAAGTGGGGATACTCGAAGATAAACTCTGTCTCCGACTTCATAAACTGTGTCCTTGCATTTAGAACCTGAATAACTCTTTTGCCTGGATTGAGCTACCTTGAGCCTATCGCAAATTAATTTCACCTTCTGTTCAGACTCCTTAATCAAATCAGGTCCAAACAACTGGCGGTCTCCAACTTCATCCCATGACAACGGTGTCCTGCACCTTCTTCCGTACAAGGCTCCGAAAGGGGCCATCTTTAAACTGGATTGATAGCTGTTGTTGTAAGGGAACTCGGCATACGACAAATTCTCTTCCCAACTAGATCCATAATCTAGCGCACAAGCTCTCAACATGTCCTCCAAAATCTGATTGACCCTCTCGGTCTGTCCATCTGTCTGTGGATGAAAAGTTGTGCTGAACTCTAGCCTGGTACCCAAAGTTTCGTGCAACTGATTCCAGAACTTTGAGGTAAACTGGGTTCCTCTATCTGGTACTATACTCCTCGGAACTCCAGTAAGCATACAATCCTGGTCATGTATATCTCTGCCAACTTAGCACTGGTGTAAGTGGTCTTTACCGGGATGAAATGAGCTACTTTTGTCAAGCGATCGACTACAACCCAAATCGAGTCATAGCCTGAACGAGTCCTGGGTAATCCCGTGATAAAATCCATGCCTAACTTATCCCACTTCCATTCGGGTATCAGCAATGGTTGTAGCAATCCTGCTGGCTTCTGATGCTCTGCATTTACTCTCTGACATACATCACAAACTGCTACATACTCCGCAATGTCTTTCTTCATTCCGGTCCACCAGAAGATATCCTTAAAATCCAAATACATCTTGGTATTTCCAGGGTGAATCGAATACGGTGAATCGTGTGCCTCTTGCAGAATCAACCTCCTGATCTCTAGGTCATTGGGCACATAAACACGGTCTTCAAACCATAGGGTGTCGTGCTCATCCTCACGAAATCCTTTAGCCTTCCCTTCGCTCATTTTCTCCTTTACAGAGGCAATCTCCTTGTCAGTCTTCTGGGCTTCTCTGATTCTATCCATCAAAGTTGACTGAATCTGCAATGCTGCTACATAGCCTCTCGGAACTATTTCCAAACATAGCTCACGAAGATTTTCGGCTAACTCCCTTGGTAATTCTCCCGTCATTAGGGTGTTGACGTGGCTCTTACGGCTTAATGCGTCTGCTACTACATTAGCCTTTCCGGGATGGTAGTGCAATCTCATATCATAATCCTTGATGAGCTCCAACCATCTCCTTTGCCTGAGGTTTAAATCCTTCTGCGTGAAAATGTATTTCAAACTCTTGTGATCCGTGTACACCTCACAATGATTTCCAATGAGGAAATGTCTCCATGTTTTCAATGCATGCACTACGGCTGCTAACTCCAAATCATGCGTAGCATAATTCAATTCGTGCGGTTTAAGCTGTCTTGAGGCATATCAAACAACTCTCCATTCCTGCATAAGCACTGCTCCAAGTCCTCGACGTGAAGCGTCGCAATACACCTCATAATCCTTGGTCTGGTCTGGCAAAATCAACACTGGTGAACTAGTTCACCAAGCGTTTCTTCAACTCCTGGAAACTAGCCTCACACTCCTCGATCCATATGAACTTGGTATCCTTCTTTAACAGTTCAGTCATAGGCTTCGCAATTTTTGAGAAATTCTCAATAAATCTCCGGTAGTATCCTACGAGTCCAAGGAAACTCTGGATCTCGCCAACTGTGGTTGGTGCTTCCCACTTGGTCATGGTATCAACTTTAGTGGGATCTACTGATATACCTTCTCTGGATATAACATGTCCGAGGAATCCTACTTCCTTCAACCAAAACTCACATTTGCTGAACTTGGCATACAACTGATGTTCTCTGAGCTTCTCAAGAACCAATCGCAAATGTTCATTATGCTCCTCTTCATTCTTCGAGTAAACCAGGATATCATCGATGAACACCACGACGAACTTATCCAAGAACTCCATAAACACTTTGTTCATCATGTTCATAAAATAGGCAGGTGCGTTAGTCAGACCAAATGACATAACGGTATACTTGTACAGCCCATACCTGGTGGTAAAAGATGTCTTAGGTATATCCTGTTCTCGAATCTTCAACTGGTGGTATCCTGATTGCAGATCGGTCTTGGAAAATACCTTAGCTCCTTGCAATCTATCAAATAGGTCATTGATCATTGGTAGTGGGTACTTGTTCTTGATCGTTACTTCATTCAACCCACGATAGTCAACAACCATCCTTAACGATCCATCCTTTTTCTCCACTAGAAGTACTGGTGATCCCCAAGGCGACGAACTTGGACGAATGTAACCTTTATCCAGTAACTCCTTAATCTGCTTCTTAATCTCCACCAAATCCTTTGCAGGCATCCTGTATGGTCTCTTCGATATTGGCCCTGTGCCTGGCAATAACTCAATCAAAAACTCAATATCTCTATCCGGTGGCATGCCTGGCAACTCTTCTGGAAATACTTCAGGGAAATCCCTTACCACTGGTACTTCCTCCTGCACAACTCATGTTAAACAATTTACTTGAGTCCCTTTTGGCACATGCCGGGATACATACTTGATCCTTATCCCTTCTGGGGTGGTAAGCAAAATTATCTTACTGGCGCAATCGATGTTTCCCCCATACATCAACAGCCAATCCATACCCAGAATTACATCCAATCCTTGTGATTCCAAAATGATTAAATCCGAGGGAAACACATGCCTACCTATACTCAATGGCAGTTGAAAACATCCTTGACTGGCCATATACTCTGCTCCTGGTGAGCTTACTAGCATAGGTGTTCTAAGAACCTTAGTGGGCAGGTTATACTTATCCACAAATCCCCTTGATATGTATGAATGCGATGCACCAGTATCAAAGAGAACGAGTGCAGTAAATGACTTAACCAAAAACTTACCGATTACTACATCCGGCTGCTCTTCAACCTCCTCCACGTTAACGTGGTTCACCTGTCCCATGTTGAAAGGGTTCGGCTTCTTCCCGGAGCTTCCATTGCCATTCTGGCCTTCAGGACATTCATTGGCATAATGTCCAGTCTTCTGGCACTTAAAGCAAGTGACTTGGCTCAGGTCTTTCTTGGCTGGGGTTGATGGGTTGGTACGATTCTGGCCCTTGCTTCCTCCATTGCCATTACCATTCTTGGTGCCGTTGTGATTGTGCGAGCTACCTCCTCCATGGGTATGCTGAAAATGTCCTCCCGATCTGGGGGTAAAACTTGGCTTCTGCTGAGCTCCTGAATTGTACTTCCCTTGTCCATACTTCCTCTTGCGGTTCTCAATTTGCTGTTGCTTGCCTTCAATCATAAGACCATGGTCTACCAACTCCTGGTAGTTGTTGAAGGTTGCTATCATCAACTGCATGCTCAACTCATCATTTAGTCCTTCCAGAAACTTCTCCTGCTTTGCTGCATCCGTAGCAACGTCATCTAGGGCATAACATGCTAATTTACTAAAATCCTCCACATACTGGCCAACTGTCCGTCCTCCTTGGTGCAAGTTGCGAAACTCACGCTTCTTCATGGCCATAGCTCCTGCTGAAACATGGGCAGTTCGAAAAGCCTGCTGAAACTGGTCCCATGTGACAGTGTCGACAGGGAAAGTGGCTGTGAAATTCTCCCACCATGATGCTGCGGGTCCTTCAAGCTGTTGTGCGGCAAACTTCACCTTCTCCGCATCTGTGCATCCTGCTGTGGTCAACTCTCTAGCTGTCTTGCGGAGCCAATTATCTGCTACTATCGGCTCGGTGCTACTGGAAAACACCGGCGGATTCAGCCTAAGAAAACGGGCTAAGTGATCAACATGTGGTGGTGGTGGTGGTGGGTTGTTGTTGTTCCCCTGATTCTGATTCTGGACTAGCAACTGCATCAATGTGTTCTGTTGCTGGATCAACTGGGTGAGCTCCGGTGGAAAGGTAAATCCAGGGTCACGTCTCGGAGGCATCTGAGGGTTTAGAAAAGATGAGATTTAAGAATAGAGGGGGTCTAAAGAGAAAACACTACCCATATGCACATGAGGCAAAAGAAAACAATTCACTTCATTCAATCAAACAAGGGCATACAATCGATCTAACTATCGCAAAAGTGCTCGGACTACTATATTTACATGGTGGACTACTACTACTGATGAGGTGGTCTACTAGAAATATTCTTCGGTTGCAGACTCCATGATATCTGCTCCGGCTTCATCAACATAGTCATCATCGCTATCATCTGGGTCCGAGTCGGTGTCGTCGATGATGATGTAGTCTTCCGGGCGAATCTCCTTGGGTTCTTCGTCTTCATCTACTGGTGTAGGGCCTCCCATAAATATTCCGATCTTCTTGATCAGATCATCATTCTTCTCCACCAATACTTCAATTTCTTCTTCATAATCTTCACGTGTTGCCTTGAGTTCTTCCTCCAGTTCCTTGATTCTTGTCTTAGCCTTCTTCAGGTCTATCATGTCGGCGCACATCTGGTTCTCCTGTCGTCGAATATGCTGGTTTAATTCCTGGATAAAAGCTGCAATTGATCTATCCTTTCTGGTGCTGATCATCTCCCAGTGCTCATCTCGGTGCCCACAAATCTGGTAGATAGTATCCTAGAGATCATTGCGGTAGACTTCTCCAATGCGTCCCATGGCGATGTGAGCTGCCATGCTCTTTCCTAGACTCCAAGTTCGTGCATCAAAAGAAAACTCTATGGGCTCAGTGACTGGCATGAACGTCCTTCCAGGAACCTGAACTTGAATCATCCAGCGCTCCTCTTCAGGTAAAGTAGCGTTGTAGGTTCCGGTGAAGCTTCGTACTCCTATGTTCAGGTATCTAGTGACTTCCTTCAAGTGGCGTCCAAAGGGTGTACCTTCATCCGGTTGCGTGAACTTGTTCCTTGCATCCGCCATCCTAAAGAGTATAAAAGATGAGAGGTCAGAAGAGAAGAGAGTGAATAGTGATCTAGGTCTTTAGCTTAGTGGGCGTGTCCTACAGTCAGCGTGTGCTCTGATACCATCTTTGTAGCGACTAGACCTCAAACGGTCTGATCTCTGTGCTCAGGTGTCATCCCTGGATCAGTAATGTTGACACCACACAATACTTGAAGGATTTATAACAGAGTAGCAATCACACAATTATTACATTAAGTGTCTCAATAGAGAACTTATTACAATAAATATGGCTTAAGGCCATCTAATAACGATAACAGCGGAAGGCTTAGAAGATAACTGAGTCCATCAACTCCAACGGCATCACTGAGTATAGAACCACGACCTAAAAACTCCTTAATCATCGTCTGAAAAGTCTGCAACATTAACGTTGCAGCCCGAAACGGGTCAGCACATGGAATATGCTGGCAAGGTAACACATAGAGAGTAATGGAATGAAACAGCTATACTATATGCATATTTGGCTGGTGGAAAGCTCTATGATTACAGTTTTGCGTAAAGTCAATTTTTCCCTACTGCAAAGGAATAAACTTTATTTAAATATCATGGTAGTTGTTAAACATTGAGAATGGTTGACAGCATTCTCAATCCCAATTAAGCATCATCATTAAACAAAACCCAACAAAATTAATTTAGAGTAACATGTTGAGATTCACATGATAATCCAAGTACTAGATACTCAAGATGTCCATAACCGGGGACACGGCTAACCATGATTAGTTTATACACTCTGCAGAGGTTTGCGCACTTTTCCCCACAAGACTCGACCGCCTCCGTTTGGTTTCTCGCACTACATGGTGTTTGAGAAGACGGATGACCGAGACAGTCTTTCAGAAGCGCTAGCACCTTACGATGGATAGACCGTTACACCTACTTTCCCCTACATCTGCTAGTCTACCCTGTAAGAGTTCGCATGACTTAATCAACTATGTTAGAGCCCATAATAGCTTGTGGCTGCACACGGAAGTTTCTAGTATGAAAAATCTCATGATCCCTTTGGGCCTGGGTGGCGGTCCATAAAAAATAGGCAATCCTGGAATACCCAGGTACCTCAATCCACCCAGATGTGTGTTTAAGTTGCCACCTTAGATAAACCATTAATTAACAAACACACATCTGTCATGGATATCACTCACCCAATCCATGTCTACTAGCATAGCATGGCACAATAGGCAAACGTAGAAGTAACTCCCAAAGGTTTGATAATAAACAGGTAATATGTACTACCTCAACTACTTCCCATCCCACAATTTAATTAGATTCTAATCATGCAATGTTTGAGGATTGATCTAATGCAATAAAACTGGGTAGTAGGAGGTATGATCAAAGTGTTACTTGCCTTGTTGATGATCCGCGAAACCTAGAGATTCGAAGTAACAGGCGGCGCACTCCGGGTATTCTATCGCAGACAAACAAACAAGCATACAATAAGTATTCATCTAATGCACAGGTAAAACTCAAATAAGAGATCTAACCAGAAGGTTCAACTTAAGAACTCCGGTTTGCAAAAAGAATCAAATCAAACGAAGCAACGAAAGTCGAACGGCAAAAGAAACAGGCTTCGTTTACTATTCTGGATCTAGGGCAATTTTTATAATGGCAAAAACTTGTTTAAGTTGGTTAAACGGATAGAGGGTTTTGAGACGAAACTCCAGGCACTTGAATCGCCTGATTCCGATAAACGAGCGAAAAGTTATACTAAAACGAAAATCGGATCAGGAATCGCGATCAGAAAAATCGCGGATTTAATCCGAGAAAAAGAAAAACGACGAACGTTTGCTAGAATGAACGAACAGACGAACGCTCGCTAATTAAATAAATCGGAAAAACTGATCTATTTAAAAAAACCAAAACTAAAGAAAAAACGACAAAACCGCCGGAAAAACCGAACAGTTTTTTTCGGGAAAAAAATCTACCGGCAACTCCGGCGAGAACTCCGGTGGCGGCGGCGGGCTCCGGCGGCGGCGGTGGTCGGCGGCGGGGCAACGCTAGGGTTCGGGTGGCGGGGCGGCTCGGTGGGCTGCGGGGTAGGGTGCCCCGGCTTTTAAAGGCCGGCCCCGGAGGAGTCCGGGCCTAACACGGCCCGTAGGTCGGTTTCGTTTTTTTTTTAAACTATTCCGTGTAGAAAAACAAATAAAAGAAATACTAAACGGACTCCAAAAATCCCGAAATAAATTTTCCCGGGCTTATAAAATCAAGCCACACCAGGTGAACATTTATTTGGGGCCTAAATGCAATTTTGAAAAACGCACATTTTTCCTAAATTCAAATAAAATAACGAAAAACTCCGAAATAAAATCTTATTTGATTTTATTATTAAATCCTCAATATTTCTTTATTTTGGGAATGTCATTTTATTCCCTCTCTCATATTTTTGTAATAGAAATAATTGACGATAAAATAATTTAAATCAAATGATCCTATTCTCCAAAATGTGAGAAAACTCAAATATGAAAATAACGAAATCCCCAACTTTCTCCGTGGGTCCTTGAGTTGTGTAGAATTTCTAGGATCAAAACCAAAAGCAAATAAATTATGATATGCAATGATGATCTAATGTATAACATTCCAAATTGAAAATTTGGTATGTTACATAGGGCCTCGGCACAACACATCCTTGAAAATAAACTAAGCTACTAGTCCACTTGACACTGCAGTAGAACCAACATGAGCGACGGCGCTGCCGCCTACTCGGAGTCCAAGTCCATGTCCTTGACTTCGTCCTCGTCCCTCTTCCTCTTCCTCTACGCCGACGCTTCTTTGCTTGAACCAGACACTGGGCTCTGCTTCTTCATCCAACCCTTGTAGATATTTAAACAAAGGTAGGCATCCATTGCTGCGTACAGGATGTGATCTTCATCTAATGTCTTCGACTCCCATGCATGATGAAACTCATGGTGAGGTTTCTTCCGTTTAGCATATAAAGGAACAATCATGGTTGCTGCGAGGGTCGGCATTGAAGGCTCATAGGAGGACACCATGCTTTCCTTCTGGAGATCGAAGGGCTGGCCTACAACGAGGCCTATCCGACCTAGGACATCCCTGTCGTTCCTAAAGTCTACAATAACGAATTTCACTCTTTCGTCCTTGAGGAAGTCCTTAAAATCCTGGCACTCAATGTCAGCATGGCATATGTGGTAGACCAAGCACACATTATGTACGCAAACCTGGATCATGGCGGGCTTCTTCTTCTCTGCCTCCTTTAGAATCTTCTCTCTTTGCAGGACTAAGGTGTACTCAACATCTACGCAGCAACCCACTCATATGTGGTAGACCATGGCATGCTTTCACCGTCGGGGATCCACGTGTGTAGATGACGATGAACTCATTGCCGGTGATGGCTCTAACATGGTACTCAACGGCGACCGTGGAAATTTGGGAGACCATGGACTTTGGGGGAGGGTTAGGAGAAGTTGAACTGGTGTAATGTGAAAGGACGGGGCGACTGGGAGCGCACTGTTGTAAGGTACTGTACTAGTAGAAGACGGGGACGTGTAGGGCGTGCGAATGGTGTGGGGTTGCTGGCTTTCCCGATGGATAAACGGCTGCAAGCCCCCAAAGAGTTCTCGAGAACTATGCGGGACCTACTAGATGTCATGTCTACTAGACCCATATCGTAGGCCTGACGGTATAGCTTCTGCCTGTTCGCATGCCATGCCGGTGCGTGGGTAACTTCACTTAATTCTGTCAACCATCGCACCTCCCACGACCTTCGCCTCCCTCACGCGATCGCGCCCTTTGAGACTTCGACCGTCTATAAATGAGCAATTTTTGCCTACTTCGCATGCATGATACTCCCTCTGGTCCTTTTTACTTCCGTCAACCGTTTGCAAAGTGTTTGACCAAATTTATACTAAAAATATCGATATCTACAATATTGATTATAATGAGTATAAGAACTACATTTTATAATGAGTACAAAAATATTGATTTGACATTGTGAATGTTGATACATTTTTCTATAAGGTTGGTCAAAGTAGAGGTACATTGACTTTAGACAAAACTTAAATGCACAATACAGACTAGTTCCTCCGTCCAGCTATTAGAGTACTACTACCTCCCTTCTAGTTTAAAGGGCTTGATTCAAAAATTTCACCTACTCTTAGCAGGATAGAGGCGGTGGAATAGTTTTTGTAGTCTGCAAAAGTACTCAACTAATGTTGTCATTCTTCACAAAAAATGTGTTTACCAATGCATGCATGAACACTAGTTACTCTAACCCCCCTCTCGTATTTAATTCTTTGCCACATCAGCATGTTTGCTATTCCCGTGTGCATGATACTCCCTCCTTTTCAGTTTATAGGGCTCAATTCAAAAATCTCACCAACCAAGATAGATGGTGAGTGGTGGAATATTTCTTGTAATTTGTAAAAGCACCCAATTAATGCTCTTCTTTTTCTCAAAAGTTTATGTTTACCAATGTATTAATTGCAATGCATGCATGCATAAAGTACATGCATTGGTCAATTTTCTCTTAATATTTGCATGTAATTATTTAATGCACCTTGGAATCTGAACTTGTGATGAGGAACAATCAAATTGAGCCTTATAAAATGGAAAAACTAAAATTTTGAGATAAGCCCTATAAACCGGAAAGGAGGGAGTACCAGCTAAGATACCACCATTATGGCCAGCCTTAATCATCGCATGCAATAATTTAGTGCACCTTGAAATATGAACATGTGTGGGGAATGTATGTTTTTAATGACTTGAGACTATACCTAGCCTAGCATGCAAGATGAGACTTATTATGCACCGTTCCCCATACCTGCAGGAAGCCCGTTCGTCTCCAAATCTTTTCCTCTCCATGTGTGGAAACAATATGCCTGCCAGACTCTCCTTCTCCCTCTGGCGGTCCCACCACTCCACCCCGTGTGGAAAAAATCTGCATGCATGACTCTCCTCCCCCGCGCTCGTCCAAACCGTTGTGACCAGCAATATTTCCACCCCTTCCCTCCCCCGTAATTTACTCCAACAAATATGCCCACGTAGCTGTTACGTTAATCACACAACATATCTTCGGGGACACTACTTCAGTTACTTAACTGCAGGTGCATTGGGTCACTGACATATGGGCCCAACAGGGGACTGGCCCACATGTCAGTGACGCAACTGGACCTGCAGTTAAGTCAGTGCAACTCAGTCCATATCTTACGTAGGTGTGCCATTGCTTGCTATAAATACTGCGCCTCCCACGGCATTTGGAAGAACGCTCACATTCATCGCTATCTCCTCCCCCTCCCTCTCATGTCGACCACCATGGCATCGCCCCTCCCAAGCCCTAGGCGCCCCTCGCTGCACCGCCTGGACGGTCATGCGTCGCCGTTCCATTCCTCGCCACCACTAGTCGAGGAGGATGCGTCGGTGTTCCACTCCTCGTCGCGACGCGTCGAGGTGGACGCATCGGCGTTCCCAATCTCGCCAGCACACACGTCGGAGTTCGCGTCGGCTCCCCCTATGAGGAGAACACCGCGTCGCCCGCTGAGCCCCCCAGCCTTGAGGAGCTTTGGAAATAAACGGATGTCGCCATGTGGGAGGCTTTGCCGCCAGTAGAGAAAGCAAAAATAGAGGCGGAGAAGAAGGCCAAGGAAGAGAAGCGCGCCGCGGGGCAAGCTGCCTGGCAGGTCTATGTCGGGTCCGAGAGAGTCAGGCAATTGGATCTTTGGCAGGAGGCTCGTGCAAGGGCCGTGAGGGTGGAGGAGGACGCCCGTGCCAAAGCCCTGAGTGCAGTCGGGCCCAAGCGCCTCATCTACGCTTGGCGATACGTGGACCGGGTGCACGCTTCCAGCGATGAGGAGTACCTGTTGGCGTCGGATCACCACACCGGTGAGATCGCGCTCGCCCGCCGGCAAGCCGCCAATTAGCACCTCGCAAGTTGTGAGGCTATGGAAGAGGCATTGTGTCGACGCGCTGGGAAACGGCCGCGCACCAGAGCACTCGTGGCGCGTCGCAAGCGCTCATGCGAGCGTCGTGGCTTTTAGTAGGAGTATAATTTAGTTTCGTAAGGTGATCTCATTAGTTTTGGGACGCAAATGATAAATCCCAAACGTTTGGGAATTATTAGCGTCCTTAATTAAGTATGTAAGAGGGAAAGTTTGGAAACCTTGTATATCCGTACGCATTTTGTAAGTAGGTGCATATAGCACAAACTTTACTATATACTATCGCACTACACGTCTCTCTCTATATATGCTTGCAGACTGTGCTACTCCCTCCGTCCAGGTGAATAAGTCATCTTTGGTTGTGCACCGTGACCAAGGAAGGAATACTTTATACACCTAGATGGAGGGAGTACTACTATTACTTATGTACGTGCAAATGCACGTTTTAACATTATGATGCGGTTTTTGTAAAAGTAGAAAAACAGCACTAGTCAAGCTTGTGAAACGATTCAATGCAAAAATGCTCGTCTGATTGTTTACTTTTAGCTTCCTTCTTTGTGGTTATTTCTTTGTCATACTTTGCACGGAGTATCTCACTGGTCGGAAAGGCATGCAAATTCCCAAACCGCTTCCTACACCCTGTATCGAATATTTTGCCTAACAAGTTGTGCCGTGCAATTGGAATTCCAACTTGAGTACTAGTACTACTAGTAGGAGTATGAGGGGCCAGTTTGTTTAGGCTTCTAAATTAGTAGTAATCCCATTACTACTAGCTCTGTCCTGGTTTATTGGTCCCCATTGTAATCTGTGTCAAATTTTGATCATAAATTTAACTAATGAAATGTTTGTGCATGTCACATGCACTAACATTTTACCAGTTAAATCTTTGGTCAAAATTTACCAAAAATTACAATGGTGACGAATAAACCAGGACGGAGGTACTAGTAGTAGTTTAGAAGCCCAAATAAATGAGTGAGGCACCTTAATGTTACTCTCCACTGTGACTAGTCTTATGGGAAAAGCTGGGGAAGAGACTGCATATTTTTTAAGCTGCCAAAAGAACTGGCCCTAGGATTAGTAGCTAGGGATACTAGGAGTAGTAGCTAGGGATCGAATGTGTGAGATGAACCGGAGAAAGTAAATGCAGAGAGATGAAATGCAAAAAAAGACGGAGGGATGTGATGGTTGATTGTCCGTTTATTTTACCAGTCCACTTATTACTGGCAGTGGTTGGGTTTTGTGATATGACGGCTTTACCGCCGCGCCATGAGCGGGGTGAGAGTGAGACTCATGTGCAGCGCCGCCCTCTACACTTGTACTACATCGGTCGTGGTTTATTAGTCCCCCATTGAATTTGACTAAAGATTTAACTGACAAAATGTGAGTGCATGTCAACAAAAACTATATCGTTGGATTCATATATGAACATAGTTTTCAATGATATAATTTTAGGTTACATGGATCACCATTTATCGTACTATATATAATGTTAGTTCAATTTTTGGTCGTACTAATCTATAGTAGTAAGGTGCCCGTGCGTTGCACGGAGGAGTGAAATGCATTGATCGGGGAGTTGTTTATTATGACAAAGGATGTGGGGGTCATCTCTAGAGCTCACAAACATCCGGGTGAAATAGATAAAAAGGTATCTGTTGCAAACAAAAGCGTTCAATTGTTCAACTTGCATCCAAAACTTGTGAAGAAATAAATCTTATTGTGCTTTGCAAGAAATGATCTTTAAGAATTAGTTTTTGAGTATCAATTGTTATACATGTTGGCTAAAGATGACATGTCACTTTCTTATAGTCAACAGTTGGCTACACTATTAAGTATTAACCATGCCTTTATACACCTAGATGGAGGGATTAAATCAGGATGACTTGGAAGGGGCAAAGGAGATGTAAGAAATGGTTCATAGTAAGTCTTTCACCAGTATTGTAGTAAAAATTCATACAAGGAAGATTCTAGACTAAACTATAAATGGATACACTTTTATTCATGCGTGATACTCCAATAGAGCAAGATCATGCATGGAAGTCTCCACATGCTTAAACAGTGGATTACACTGAGCGAAGACTAATGATCAACATTTAACTTGATAATGCGTATGTCCACGTGAACCTCCTTGGAGTCCCCGTGCACCGTGTTGGGGGTAAATCATACCATGCGTCTTCCATGTCCACATCGGCAAGAAGGTCCCATCTCTGCACAGTCCTAGTCAGCATGATGGAGCCGGTGTCATCGCCCATTTACCTTGGAGGAGTAGTAACAGTGAGCACGCACCCGTACATTGGCCTCGTGTCAGTGTTAGCGTCAGTGGTGTCGCCCCTGACACACACTATAGAGACGGGGCAGCGGCCTGCGCGGGCCTCGCCGGTGCCCACGATCAAGAGAGGAAGATGCTGCCATCCTCCTCCGAGACTAGCAGGCGGCGGTGATCCTCCAGCGACTCCGGCATGGTGAACGGGTAGCACGTCTCGTACTTGGTGTTCTCCGCCAAGGGCCAGTAGTGACCGTGGCACGCATCCGTGAGGTGATGCGCGATGTCCGCCGGCGAGCCCAAAACGGCATCGGGCACTCATAGCAGTAGACGAAGGGCTCCTTGGAGGCATCGACCAGGCCGTCCATGAAATGGGAGTGGCTGCAGGGGACATTGCGCCAGTTGAATATATGAGCAAGTTACTACGAGATTTAATCCGAATAAGCACAAAATAAATCATGACGGCTATAACAGAGATTAAACTAATCATGTGGACTAGCATAGTAGATGAACAAATAGAATCTAGTAGATACAGAGAGAAACATGAATTCTACCACGATTTTGAATAGGAAGGACAGAAACACATACGGTGCAACGGGAGCAGCACCGTTGGCGCTGAGGTTGTCGCCCATGTCATTGAGGAAGAGGTTGCCGAGGTTGGGGAAGAAGTCGTCGTCGGTGAAGTCGTGGCTGCCAGCAGTCGCGAGAGTGCGCTCCCCAAATTTCAACAGCACCCACCAAATGGAGCGCGGGAGGGAGTGGCTGTAGGGGATGTTGCGGCCGCCGAATGGAGCGTAGGAGTAGCACACGAAGCAGTAGATGGTGCTTCGGTGCCCAGAAATTTTTGTTTGGCATCGCTTGGGCAATGTAGGGCATCGGTACAAAATACCCAAAAAGCAAATTTAGCACCACTTTTGGCCTACATAGTGGAAGGCCTAAGTCTCTATCTCTATCTCTACTACTCTTCTTTGTTTTTTATAACAAATCAAATAGTACTGCGTCGTCCGCTGCATGCTCGGCTGAACACGCCTCCTCGCCTCCATCATCACCAACTGAGTCTTTTATAGGAGTAGGAGTAGAGAAAAAACCGAGTTGGTGATGATGGTGTGTCGCGCAATGCACGAGCATCTTGCTAATTTTTTTGCATATAATTCCAAACACCACGTAGACACGGTCTTTGACCATTTTACAACTATGTTAGTATCATTGTTAGTGGTCAGTCGGTGCAAGTTACAGCCCCGGGTGTTTTAACCTTTTTTTAGTAATGATATCTGGTGATTGTTCGGCACGAGCTCAATCCTGGAGAATCCCACATAACCGTCAGATTTCTATCCGATGGTGGCCTATTTTTAAGCCATAGTATTTGACAAAACCGCCACCCTTACACACGTACTGTAACTGCGTCACGGGCGTTTGTAACTGCCATGTCTCCCAGCAAACGTTTGCTGGGGATTGGAGTTAGCACCGATGGCGGTTCATAGTCTTTCCATGCTCGGGAATTGAAGTTTGTAACTATTTTAGATTAGAATATACTACTCTTCCGGTGCTAGTAGTAGAGCAGAGTCCTGCTCCACTAATACTCTACTCAAGCAAGTTAGGGCATAGTAGTAGGTACTGTAGGGAGTACTAGTACTGTGATCACTCAAGCAAGTTGTCTGACTTCAATATGACCCTACGCTGCTGGTATGTGTCTCGTAAGTCAAGTGGCATGTTGTAGTCATCATCACATGTCCACTTCCCACGGCACATATCCACTTCTCCATCTTTGTCCGCTCTTCCATCCCTGCTAAGGCGCCCCCCCCCCCCCCTCGTCCGAAACCCAAGCACTAACAATGGCAGAACCAAGCAGCGTCCGTCGAAAGAGTGGCTGGAATTCGCTCCCCATAGAGGTAATCAAGCTGATTGTTTCGCGTGTGGACAATCTCAGTACCATGTCGCTCGCCGCGTGCTTGTCAGGGATGTACCATTTACTCAAAGCCCTCACGCCGGAGCTTTTTAAGCCAGCTCCTTGCTTGCTAATGCCGCCTGATCTTCAGAAATAGCGTGTCATGTAGATTAGCGATCGTAGGGTGGCGAGCATCAATCCCCTTGACTACGATCTGATCCCCTTCACCCTCAACTACATTAATGGTATGTACTGGGTCGGCATGAACACGTCTTGGATGGTGCTCGTCGACGGCCGCGGCAGCTGGATGCTTGTGGAGGTCTACACCCGGCGATTGATCCCCCTTCCTTCGATTAACACTGCACTGCTTTGGCACCGCGGCCCAGAATACTCAGAATCTTACAGTAGCCAACATGATACCAAGTTTGATTTGCTCAAGGTTGTAATCTTCCAAGTGCCCACAAGATCTGTGAATTATAAAGACTTCACGCTAATTGCGTTCTTCAACCACGGTCTCGCCTATCTGACAGGTCACTACGGTAAGTGGATAAATCTGCACGTCCATCGTAGGATCATACATCCTCCATGGTTCTTTGATGCCATTGAACACAAGGGCTTCATTTACGTTGTCGACTCCTTCTATGGCTGGACGTATTGCTGGCCTACTCCAGTCATCGCTACAAACGGCTGTTACAGCAGTATGCTACTTTCTTATTATATCATGATGACTTGCTTATATTGCTGTCAACATTTACTGAAAAAATATTCATGCTCATAACATGTTGTTCTCAAGATTGACTACATCAAAAGCCCTTTTTATTTGACTCCAACATTTTTTGAGGGTTATTTCACTCCAACTTGATATGATGTTGTAGGCCGTCTGGTGTCCCTACCCTTCCTAATCCTAGAACCTTTCAAAGAAAAGCGGCATGGCAGTTGCAGGTGGTTCCTGGCTCGATCAGATGATGGCGAGCGATTGATGATCGTTTGCACGTGCCGGACGTGTTGTTTTGCGGAATACAATCACAGTCACTACAAGGTCTTTGAGCAGGATCTCAGCTTCTCTGGGCCTTCAGGAATTTTGACTGGAGGTTGGTAAGTAGCCTTGGTACACGCTCTCTATTTGTAGGACTGAATTATCCGATTAACCAGGCGATAACCGACGGCAAGGATCATGATGGCAGCGCGGTTTCGTTCATCAGGCTAAACTATGTGTACACAGCATACCATGGGTCTCTGCATGCACCATACCCTGATATGTGCCGCCATGCTCTGCAGCCCAAAATAGGAGAGACGGTCGCAAGTATTAGACTTCGACCTGCTGGCTGGAGTTTCCCCTGTCATGCACCCATCTGGTTCAAGCCGTCAGCCAATCTCCATGGCTTAATAAATAGTAACGTCTAACTGAGCCAGTTAGTTAGATGCATACACTTGGTGTAGTAGAATCTTTATTTAGTTTGATGCATACACTTGTTCTTTTTTGGTAGCCCTTTTGTAATGATGGATGATGTTTGGTTTGGAAGAGAGAGCTGCGTCTTCACTCTTCTGGCCTGCTTACTGCTTCTGTTGCACCCCCAGCCCTGGTTGCTGCTACTGTTGTTTTCAATGTACAATCAGTAGTATATTTCGTCTGTTGGTTGAATAAATATGTTGTTAGAGAGACAAACACAATGTTTTGGAAGTCGTTGCACGGTTCGATCCTTTAGTGCCCCGTACCGTACGTAGCGCATACTATTTTTCATACGGAACACATTTTCCACTTGTTGATAACATGCAGCCCACTGATGAAGGCCCAATAGAGAATCCCATAATTAACTGGAAGGGAGGCTCTCGCATGAATCCGGCCCAGGTACATGCTCATGGTCCCTTAAACATAAATAAGTAAATAAATAAAGCTAAATGCTCATGCACCAGTTCTTTAAATTCACGATTTAACAGGAGGATATTATTTCCTATCATAGTATCGTTACATTCAGCCGATATTATTCTTAGGCAAAGATAGTGACCAGTCTTCTTTCTCCCAGCATTTTCTTCCTGCAACCAGCGGACCCATGCAAATCGTAGTCAATGTCGTAAATAGTTCCGGTCCATTTTTATTTTTCAATAAGAATGTCCAACCCAGACCAGCACATTGGCGACATCACTTTATCCTCCACCTTGGTGCGCTCGCCGCGGCGCCGCCGTCCGGCCCTGTCAACATAGTTTTTTTTGAAACGGTCCCTGTCAACATAGTGAATTGGGAGAGGACTGTAGTTGTGAGTATGACAGTACGGACCCACCAGGTCCACTCCCAAAAACAGGCAAGCGCCTCTTTTACTACTCAGATGAACCCCTCGTTTTTTACTCTAATCCATCCTGCTGATATCTGGGACCCAAATCATTTTCAATGTATAGTCAATTAACTACAGAATTGCACAACTTTTTTTGAGTAGTAATTCGGAGGAGCAGGCTATAAACTGGGTTGTGCGGTCTCTGTGGCCCATCTAACAACATGACCAGCCCAACAGTTTTTTCTTTGGAAAAATAGGTAGCCCAGTATTTCTTTTTGAAGAATACCCAAGCTAGGCCTATTTGTTTTTTCCGACTTACTGGGCTGCAAATCTTTCAAGACGAGGAGGGATGCATTCCGGCCTGGCCAAAGAGTATGGTCAGTGTCTGTTAAAAGTAATATCAAAAGGGGTTGAAAATTCCAAAAAAAAATATAGCAAATGGGATATTAGTTTCTTTTTTTGTTTTTGTTCTTCACTGATATCTTATAATCCCTCCGTCCCAAAATTCTTGTCTTAGATTAGTCTAGATACGGATGTATCTAATACCAAAACGTGACTTGATACATCCGCATTTAGACAAATCTAAGACAAGAATTTTGGGATGGAGGGAGTATTTCATTGGATTTAACATGACATAGTACTAATTTATTTTTAAATTTGTTTTAGTGTGGCTACTAATTTTTGGATTAAGAATATTTTGTTTCCCAGCAAAAATTTGCGAATTTTCAAAATTTCCCACATATTTAGTTAATTTTTTTAACCTTGGTACTGACCAGAAAATGGGCAGCAATTCTAAAAATGGAAAACGGGCTGCAATAAATTCCATGTGAATTAGAAAATGAGTAAAAAATATAAAAATAATAGCAAATGGGTTGTACACGCCATAGATTTCGAGGCTGGCTTGTTTACGCAAGGCTTTGTCAGTCAACACGCGATTCTAGCAGCAGTGACTGTTGGATGTCCATCCAACAGCCGACGTGCTTCTTCAATATCTGATCTTCGTGCTCCAGCCGCCTAAACTAGCACCAACGGGACTGCCTGCTCCCTCCTCTTGTGGCCCGTTGTGATGTCGTGGAGGCTTCCCCGGCCCACCCTACTCCCTCCACTGGCCTGGCCGCACACAATCAACTGCCTCCTTATTACGCGAAAAAATGATTCCTCCCACTGACATCTGGGGTGCACCGGTTGGGAGGCTGACCTATGGGCCTACTAAGTTGATGCGTACGCAGGGCTTGTTAACTTAGTCAACAAACGATTCTAGCAGCAGTAACCGTTGGATTTGAATCGAAAGATCATGCTGCTTCTTCAATCGCTGCTCTTCTTGCACCAGCCGCCCAAACCAGCGCCGGCGAGACCGCCTGCTCTTGCCTCCAGTGACCGGATGTGCTGCCGTTGAGGCCTCACCGCCCCTTAGTACTCCCACCGCTAGCCAGGCCCTGGGCGATGGCAGCCTCACACCGCAGCTGAACCAGTGAACCCTCGTACTCCTCTCCGCGCGGGCATCCACTGTCGCGTCTTCGCCGGCTCCGCGTCGTCCCCTTCCTAGGCCTCGCCATCGTCCACCACCTTGGATGCGCTTGGCGCAGAGTGGTCAACGTGGTCGACGAATGACACCATCGGAAGTAGACTGTGCGCGGAGAGGCTGACAGCTGGGTCCACGGCCGCACGCAAGGAAATGCCTCCTTATTACACGCAAAATAATGATTCTTCCACCTGACAGCTAGGACCCACCGGAAGGGCCTCTGTATTTTGCGAAAAAAATGTTCCCACCGCTGATAGGTCGGACCCACCAGCTATATCTTCGCACGCAAGGAAGTGCCTCCTTATTACGCACAAAAAAATGAATACCCCCCTGCTAGCTGGGACCCACAATAGTGGGAGGCTGACTTGTGGGCCAACTAAGTTGACGGGGACGGAGGACTTTGTCAACTTAGTCAATATGAACGATTCTAGCTCCAGTGACCGTACGATGTCCATCCAACGGCCGTAGTGCTTCTTCAACCTCTGGTCTTCTTGCTCCAGCCTTCCAAACCAGCGCCGGTCTTTCCTCTTGCTCCTGCCTTTCATGGCCGGCTGCGATGCCGCGGAGGCCTCACCACCCCCTACTACTCCCACCGCTGGCCAGGCCATCCCTCTACTCACCCACACCCCATATTATTCTGCGGCGACGGCAGCCTCACACCGCAGCCGAACCAGTGAACCCTCGTACTCCTCTCCGTGTGGGAATCCACTGCCGCATCTTCCCCAGCTCCATGTCGTCCCCTTCCTAGGCCTCGCAGTCGTCCACCACCTTGGTGCTCTCGGCGCAGCGTGGTCAATGTGGTCAACGACCGACTTCCATCGGAAGAGTACTATACATGGAGAGGCTGACAGCTGGGTCCACTGTCACAGCCCAGTTTTTTTGTGATTTGCCAAGTCGCTTTGTCAGGCCTGTTGGGCTGCAAATCTTTCAAGACGAGGAGCACTTCATTCGGCTAGCTGAGAAAATGGCCTATCAGTCATGAGAAATGGGTTGTACATTTTTAAAACACATCAAACCGGCAATTAGTTTCAAATTTCTTTTTTTTTCATTTCGAGATTTTAAATTGCATTGATTTTTATGCATGGACAATTTGTTGGATTTTATATTGATATACATTTATTTTTAAAATCAGTTTGAATGTGACTCGAAATTTTGGGATTAAAAACAGTTCGAACCGCACTGAAATATGCAAAAATTTGTATAATGTTTTAACCGTGGCCACAATATGGACTGTAATGCTAACAAAAACAATATGGGCTCAAAAGAACCTTAAGAATTAGCAAATGGGCTGTAAATTATTAGAAGTAATGGCGGATGGGATGTATGTTGTTTTCCATAGATTTGAGGCTTTCCTAAAAAAAAGGTTGACGCACAAGCAGTGACTGTTGGATGTCCATCCAACGGCCATCGTGCTTCTTCAATCTCTGCTCTTCCTGCTCCAGCCGCTCAAACAAGCGCCGGTGGGACTGCCTGCTCCCTCCTCCCTGCGGCCGGCTGTGCTTCCGCGCAGGCCTCACCGCCCCACCGTACTCCCATCGCTGGCCTAGCCATCCCTCTACTCACCCACACCTGTTGTTATTCTCCGGCGACAATAGACAAACCAGTAAACCCTCGTACAGTCGCACTCCCCTCCGCGTGGGAAACAACTGTCGAGTCTTCCCTGGCTCCGTGTCGTTCCCTTCCTAGGCCTCACCGTCGTCCACCGCCCTGGTGCTCTCGACGCGGCCTGGTCAACGTGGCCAACGACCGACATGCATCTGAAGTGGATTGTACATGGAGAGGCTGGCAGCTGGGTCCACGGCCGCACGCAAGGAAATGCCTCCATATTACGCGCAAAATAATGATTCCTCCACCTGACATCTGGGACCCACCGAAAGGGCCTCTGTATTTCACGAAAAAAATGTTACCGCCGCTGACAGCTCGGACCCACCAGCTATATCTTTGCACGCAAGAAAGTGCCTTCTTATTACGCACAAAAAAATGAATACTCCCCCTGCTAGCTGGGACCCCGTATAGTGGGAGGCTGACTTGTGGGCCTACTAAGTTGATGGGGACAAAGGGCTTTGTGAACTTAGTCAATATGCATGATTCTAGCTCCAGTGACCGTACGATGTCCATCCAACGGCCGTAGTGCTTCTTCAACCTCTAGTCTTCTTGCTCCAGCCGCCCAAACCAGCGCCGGTCGTGCCTCGTGCTCCTGCCTCCCGTGGCCAGCTGCGATGCCGTGGAGGCCTCACCGCCCCCTACTACTCCAACCGTTGGCCAGGCCATCCCTCTAATCACCCACACCCCCTGTTATTCTGCGGCGACGGCAGCCTCACACCCCAGCCGAACTAGTGAACCCTCGTACTCCTCCCATGTGGGCATCCACTGCTGCGTCTTCCCTGGCTCCGCGTCGTCCCCTTCCTAGGCCTCGCCGTCGTCCACCGCCTTGGTGCTCTCGGCGTGTCGTGGTCAATGTGGTCAACGACCGACTTCCATTGGAAGAGTAATGTACGTGGAGAGGCTGACAGCTGGGTCCACGGCAGCCACAAGGAAGTGCCTCCATATTACGCGCAAAATAATTATTCATCCACCTGACAGCGGGGACCCACCGAACGGGCCACCATATTTCGTGAAAAAAACGTTTCCCCTGACTACTGGGACCCACCAACTACATCTTCGCATGCAAGGAAGTACGTCCGAGCAAAAAAATGATTTGCCCCCTGACTGTTGGGACCCACCAGCTATATCTTTGCACGCAAGGAAGTGCCTGATAGTCGGGACCCACCTGGTCGAAGTGTACGTAGTGTTGTCATTCTGGTCGCGAACATGTACGTACATACTGGTCGATGTAGAGTGCGTACGTGTCGTCGTCGAGGCGCGCATGTAGCATGTACACGTACGTACAGCGGCCAGTGTGCAAGAAAGAAAATACGACCACGTATGTACATACGAGCAGGGTTTCGAACGCCTACTCGCGCATACGTACGGCCAGGGCTCGTGTACATGGCTGGGTCGGAACAGACAAACTGCGTCGTCGTCGTGTTCATGGAGAGGCAACGGAATGCATCATGTTCATCGGGAGGCAACAGAACACGTGGGAGCCAACCGGCTTGGACGGAACAGCTGATGGAAACGAGGCCTGGAGTACCGCAGAACGGAGGAAACGACCTTGTATTCGACCGGCCACGGTCGAAACGGGATCCTGTTCATTGGGAGCGTTCTGGCGTACCGCAAAACGGAGGAAACGGACTTGTGTTGGACCTCCTACGGTCAAAACGTCCTATTGATCGGGAGGGTGTGGCGTACCGCAAAACAAAGGAAACGGACTTGTGTTGGAGCGCTACGGTCAAAACGGGGGTCCTGTTCAACGGGAGGAGTGTGGCGTACCGCAAAACGGGACTCCACGGGATATTGTTCATCTCCACCGTCGACTCCCCCCCCCCAGCCTCCACGGGCTACTGTTCATCCACCGTCGACCTCCTTCAGGCTCCACCTGTGACTGTTCATCCACAGGCTCCTATTCATCCAGCCTCCACCGCGTGCTACTCCACCGGCTACTGTTCAACCAGCCCTCTCTGATGAGGTTATGTACCTAGGGTAGGGTCATAAGCCTGACTTAGACACCTTCCCCTAGGACATCACCCTAAAGCCAGAATCATTCAATGGGTACCATTATCCACTCGACCAGAGACGTTCCACTCGGAAGAATCAATGGCACTCGACCGTCGCAGAAGCCACTCGACGAACAAAAGAGCTAAAGCCACTCTGCACCAACAACGGTCGAACATTTACTTATAGACTTAATTGTCATTTATAGCATTTAATGGCTAGCGTTACCAGTAACGTTCCTCTCTTAATGTACCTTAAACCCCTTGTACATGGGCTAGATGGGGTCCTGGCGCACTCTATATAAGCCACCCCCCTCCACTGGCACAAGGGTTCGCATCCCCTGTAACACACAAACATATAACCCAGTAGACCGCCTCAGGGCTCTGAGACGTAGGGCTATTACTTCCTCCGAGAAGGGCCTGAACTCGTAAAACTCGCGCGTACAACTTCTCCATAGCTAAGATCTTGCCTCTACATACCTACCCCCTATTCTATTGTCAGACTTAGAACCACAACAGTTGGTGCCCACCTTGGGGTAGGTGTCTTAGCAGTTTATTGGAGAGGTTGCGATTCTTCCGATTCCCATCATCATGGTTTCCGGCGGAGGATTGGCTGAAGGCCGCGAGATCCGTCTCAGTGCGCTCATCTTCATCGCCGACGACTCCGCTTGGCTTCACGAAGCTCCACTCGACATCGAGGCGCTCCCCGTCCATGGGGCGACGCACTTTAGCGCATGCGTTCGCGGCGTCCCTCTTCAGCAACCGTCGACTCCGTATCAGTCGATTCCTGTGGCAACCTCCCTCTCCATTGTTCGTCGGCGCCAGCGATCCGGTCGGTCACGGCTTCAACGGTGGGTGAGGCACACGGTGGCCCGCCAATCGGCCACCCCACAAATCGCGGCAATCGAGCCCGATGAAACTCTCTACGGCCTGTTCAATTTGTCGACTGGTTCCGTCGAGACTGCGTCCGAATGCGATAGCAGCGACCCCACGGCAGAAGTCTTGATGGTCAATGGACCACGGAGTCCTCCTGGCTTCACTCAGGAAGGCGGTGGCGATGGCGGCGGTGATCCGTCGCGTGTTGACGAGGAGTACCGTCCCGAACCCCTCTCTTCGCGGCGGAGGGAAAATCTTCGTCGCCGTAATATGGATGCCCTCCACACTCCTATCATTGGAGAAACCCCCGAGGCCCAGGCCTTGGAGGAGGCGCGCCTGGCCAACTTGGCTGAGCGCACTCGACTGGAGAACCTCCAGCGTGCACTCAACGAGCGTGCTCGGCAGCGGATCCACGAGTCCAGTCGACGACAACTTTTTCCGCCTCCGACTCAGGTATATCGAACTCCGATCCAGAATCTCACAGCTGCAGCTCGAATAGCAGAGTCAATTCAACCTTCCCAGTCAGAAGCTAGCCGAGGTTTGATGCAGATCCGGGCTTTACTCCGGGCAGCAGGAGAGCAGAATACAGCGGTATCTCAGTCGCGGAATAGGATTCATAGCAGGTCTGTGGTGGCGGATACTGTCCAGTCTGCCCATAGCCCGAGACCGCCTCCGCAGCGTGAGGGACGTGGATACCAGCAAGATCAGTACAGGAACCGTGAGCAGTATGATCATTGACTCGACCACAACGATCGTCGTGGATTGCCCACGTCTCCTCCGAGGAGTGGGTTGTACGTGCCTCAGTGGCAGGATGACAGGCGCCCCCACAGTGGCAAACGGAGAATTCTAGTCGACCCCAGAGAACCAGGCTTTGATGCAAGGTCAATCCTCGTTCAAGGTCTGGTTGATAGAAACAGAGCTCACAGAGAAGGCCACGATAGAGATCATCCGACTGGAAGCAGGGTACACGTTTCAGGACCCGAGTGTTTCAGCAGAGCCATCAGAGCAGCAGTGATTCCTCCAAACTTCAGGTTGGCAACTGGAGTCAGCAAGTTCACCGGTGAATCCAAGCCAGAAACTTGTCTTGAGGATTACCGAGTGGCTGTGCAGATTGGTGGTGGCAATGATGATGTTGCCATGAAGCACCTCCCCTTGATGTTGGAAGGCTCTGCCAGAGCGTGGTTGAATCAGTTGGCTCCTGGCAGCATATATAGTTGGGAAGAACTTGCTCGAGTGTTTGTTAGGACCTTTGAAGGCACTTGCAAAAGGCCAGCAGGGTTGATAGAATTGTGGTGTTGTGTACAGAAACCGAATGAAACTTTGAGGGATTATATCCAGAGATGGATCACGTTGCACCATATAGTGGAGAATGTGTCAGATCATCAAGCAATTTGTGCCTTCAAGGAAGGCGTTAGGTATCGAGAATTGAACCTAAAATTCAGTCGGACAGGAGATATGACTCTGACTCAGATGATGGAGACCGCCACCAAATATGCCAATGGTGAAGAGGAAGACCGACTCCGGAGTGGCAAACACAAAACAGTCGCCCAAGAAACCAGAGGAGGGAATTCCAGTCGGAAACATAAACGAAAAGCTGAACCAGCTGCTCCTGGTGAAGCTTTAGCTGTTGCCCAAGGAAAGTTCCAGGGAAAACCCAAAGGGCCCTGGAATCCCAAGAAAGTTAAGGATAAAGATGGGAATGATGTGTTGGATTTACCGTGCCCTATTCATACCAAGAAAGATGAAGAGGGGAACATCATTTACCCTAAACACACCACTCGACAGTGTCGTTTCCTAATTCAGCAGTTCCGAGAGAAACAACCCAAGGAAAAGGAAAAGAAGTCGGACAGAGGTGAGGATAGGGAAGAAGATGATGATGGCTTTCCCAATGTCAATTCCACGCTGATGATTTTTGCTGATGTTGAAAGCAAAAGTCGATTGAAGGTTATTAACAAGGAGGTGAACATGGTTGCTCCGGCAACACCCAGTTATCTGAAGTGGTCCCAGACTGCCATCGCATTCGACCAGTCAGACCACCCAGTGCATATAGCCACCCCTGGGAGGCAAGCACTGGTGGTCGACCCAGTAGTCGAAGGCACCCGACTGACTAAAGTGCTGATGGATGGTGGCAGCGGCTTGAATATTCTTTATGCTGAAACCTTGAAGGGAATGGGCATTCCGATGTCCAAGCTAAGTGAAAGCAACATGAGTTTCCACGGTGTTATACCTGGCAAGAAAGCTCAGTCACTCGACCACATCACACATGATGTGGTTTTCGGTGATTCCAGGAATTACCGCAAGGAAAAGTTGATGTTTGAGGTAGTGGATTTCAAGAGTGCTTGCCATGCCAACCTGGGGAGACCCGCTTATGCGCGTTTTATGGCTCGACCATGTTACGTGTATCTCAAATTGAAGATGCCTGGGCCCAAAGGAGTAATCACCGTCACTGGCAACCAGCAGAAGGCAGAAGAGTGCTTCCAGAAGGGCTCAAAAATTGTCGATGCACAGATGGCAGTAGTAGAACTGCAAGAGTACCAGAAAAATGCAGATCCGAGTGATTTGCTGCGAGCCAAGAAGCCTACCACAGAGTCCGCATTTCAGTCGTCAGGGGAAACGAAGCCGATTCATATCCACCCGACCGATCCCAATGCTGCTCCGACTCACATTTCAGCAACACTCAACTCCAAATAGGATGAAGCGCTCATCCAATTACTCCGTGAGAACTGGGACATCTTTGCATGGAAACCTTCTGACATGCCAGGTGTTCCTAGGGGACTGGCTGAGCATCGTTTGCGAGTTGACCCAAAAGTGAAACCAGTCAAAGAGCATCTTCGACGGTCCGCCATACAGAAGAGAAAGGCAATCGGTGAAGAAGTGGCTCGGCTTCTAGCAGCTGAGTTTATCCAAGAGATTTACCACTCCGAGTGGTTAGCTAATGTTGGCATGGTCTCAAAGAAGGACGACTCACTTCGCATGTGCATTGAATTCAACCATATCAATCGAGCCTGCCCGAAAGATCACTTTCCTCTCCCTCGCATCGACCAAATAGTCGACTCGACTGTGGGGTGTGAGCGTTTGTCCTTTTTGGACGCTTATTCCGGGTATCATCATATCTGTCTGTATGGACCCGATGAGATAAAAACAGCTTTCATCACCCCATTTGGGTTCTTCTGTTATGTCACTATGCCATTCGGCTTGAAGAACGCTGGAGCCACATTCATGCGAATGATTCAGAAGTGTTTACTCACCCAGATCAGTCGGAATGTGGAAGCATACATGGATGACATTGTGGTCAAGTCACGTAAAGGTTCTGACCTACTGGCTGACCTTGCTGAAACTTTTGCCAACCTTAGAAGGTATGATATCAAGCTTAATCCATCAAAGTGCACTCGGAGTTCTAGGTGAAAAATTACTCGGTTTTCTCGTTTCCGAACGAGGGATCGACGCTAACCCAAACAAAGTTCAGCGCCCAGTATATTATGTCTCTGAAGTTTTGACTCCATCAAAGCAAAGATATCCACATTATCAGAAGCTTGTTTATGGGATTTATATGGCCACGAAGAAGGTTGCACACTATTTCTCTGACCACTCCATTACAGTTGTCAGCGACGCTCCATTATCAGAGATTCTGAACAATAGAGATGCAACTGGTCGAGTGGCAAAGTGGGCGATTGAACTCCTTCCCTTAGATATCAAGTTCGAGGCAAAGAAAGCTATCAAGTCCCAAGCAATAGCAGATTTCCTCGCTGAGTGGATCGAACAGCAATTACCGACTCAAGTTCACTCGGAGCACTGGACCATGTTCTTTGATGGTTCCAAGATGCTAAATGGTTCCGCTGGGGTGGTACTGGTATCCCCCCGAGGAGACAAGCTCATATATGTCCTCCAGATTCACTTTGATTCCTCCAATAACGAAGCAGAATATGAAGCACTCTTATATGGGTTGCGTATGGCCATCTCACTCGGCGTCCGTCGCCTCATGGTCTATGGCGACTCAGATTTGGTAGTCAATCAAGTGATGAAGGAGTGGGCGGTCAGAAGCCCAGCCATGACTGGTTATTGCAATGCAGTAAGAAAGTTAGAAAAGAGGTTCGAGGGGTTAGAGCTCCATCACATCCCCCGACTGGAAAATCAAGCAACCGATGATCTGGCAAAGATAGGCTCCAAGAGAGAAGCCATTCCCAGTAATGTGTTCCTGGAGCATATTCATGCGCCCTCGGTTCAAGAAGATCCCTTCACCGAAGAGCCCCCACAGCCGAAGAGTGCCACCGATCCAACTGAAATCGAGATTCCAGCCGTGGTCGACTTGATCATGGAAGTTTTGGTCATCACCCCCGATTGGACGGTACCATATATCGCATACATTCTTAGAAGAGAACTCCCAGAAGATGAAGAAGAGGCTCGACAGATCGTCCGTCGATCTAAGGGCTTCACCGTGATAAGAGGGCAGTTGTTCAGAGAAAGTGTGACTGGAGTCTGCCAGAAATGCATAACACGTGAAGAAGGTCGAGTGATCCTCAATGATATCCACTCGGGGACCTATGGTCACCATGCGTCCTCTCGGACCATTCTGGCCAAAGCATACCGAGCAGGATTTTACTGGCCTCGAGCAAATGAGATGGCACAAGAAATAGTCGACAAATGTGAAGGTTGTCAGTTCTACTCCAACATGTCTCACAAGCCTGCGTCAGCCCTGAAAACCATTCCGCTCGTCTGCCCTTTTGCTGTTTGGGGATTGGATATGATTGGACCTTTGAGGACTGGCAGGAGTGGATTCACTCATGTGCTTCTAGCAGTCGACAAGTTCACCAAATGGATTGAAGCCAAGCCTATCAAGAACCTTGATGCCAGTACAGTTGCCAGCTTCATCAGAGAGATAACATTCAGATATGGTGTTCCCCACAGCATCATCACTAACAACGGTTCAAACTTTGATTCTGATGAGTTCAGGACTTTTTGTGCTTCCCAAGGTACTCGAGTCGACTATGCCTCGGTCGCTCACCCCCAGTCGAATGGACAAGCTGAAAGGGCAAATGGATTGATTCTCAAAGGACTAAAACCTCGACTGATGCGTGACCTCAAACACGTAGCAGGAGCCTGGGTCAATGAACTTCCATCAGTATTATGGGGATTGAGGACAACTCCCAATCGGTCGACTAGCAAAACCCTGTTTTTCTTGGTTTATGGAGCCGAAGATGTACTTCCGAGTGACTTGCTCCACAATGCACCCCGAGTCAAGCTTTTCACAGAGGAAGAAGCAGAACAAGCGCGACAAGATGCAGTTGACCTCCTTGAAGAAGAAAGAGAGATGGCCTTGATCTGATCAACCATTTATCATCAAGATCTGCATCGATTCCATGCCAGAAATGTGAGAGGTCGAGCATTTCAAGACAGAGACTTAGTTCTCTGAGTGGATCAGCAGAAACCACACAAGCTTGCTCCCTCTTGGGAAGGCCCCTTCATGGTCACCAGAGTGCTCCACAATGGAGTGTGCCACCATTACGACGTCGAGCACAAGAAAGACGAGCCGCGCGCCTGGAATGCGGACCTGCTCCTCCCCTTTTATACTTAAACACTCAGTCTGCTGAGATGTAATAAAAAATACCTTTGTATTTTGTTTATCAAAGACAAGAGTTTTATAGTGTTCTAAAAAGATTGTCGATTGTTTACATATGTTTCTGAAATCCCCCAGTGGGTGGCTTAGCTGTAGTCCAGTACTTGCCTAAGTTTCAAAAATCCAATCGAGTGATGAGCAAGTCTCTCACTCGGGGGCTTAGCTGCAGTCCAGTACTCGCCTAAGTTTCAAAAATCCTACCGAGTGATGAGCAAGTCTCTCACTCGGGGGCTTAGCAGCAGTCCAGTACTCGCCTAAGTTTCAAAAATCCTACCGAGTGGTGAGCGACCCTCCCACTCGGAGGCTTAGCTGCAGTCCAGTACTTGCCTAAGTTTAAAAAATCTTACCGAGTGGTAAGCAACCCTCCCACTCGGGGGCTTAGCTGTTGTCCAGTACTCGCCTAAGTTTAAAAAATCCTATCGAGTGGTGAGCAACCCTCCCACTAGGGGGCTTAGCTGCAGTCTAGTACTCGCCTAAGTTGAAAAGTTCCTACCGAGTGGTGAGCAACCCTCCCACTCGGGGCTTAGCTGCAGTCCAGTACTCACCTAAG
>NC_041380.1:94974461-94990168 GCF_002162155.2 Triticum dicoccoides | reverse complement strand
AAGTTTAAAAAATCCTACCGAGTGGTGAGCAACCCTCCCACTCGGAGGCTTAGCTGCAGTCCAGTACTCGCCTAAGTTTAAAAATCCTACCGAGCGGTGAGCAACCCTACCACTCAGGAGCTTAGCTAGAGTCCAGTACTCGCCTAAGTTTTAAAAAATCCTACCGAGTGGTGAGCAACCCTCCCACTCGGGGGCTTAGCCGCAGTCCAGTACTCGCGTAAGTTTAAAAAATCCTACCGAGTGGTGAGCAACCCTCCCACTCGGGGGCTTAGCTGCAGTCCAGTACTCGCCTAAGGTTTAAAGTCCATCCTTATCCGCAAGGACGAGGCGGTGCAGGTCGACTACAACCTTCTCCTTCGGAGTTGTGCCACAAATACAACATGCACTCCATCCCTATCTGCAAGGACGACGAGGTGCAGGTCGACTGCAACCTTCTCCTTCGGAGCTGCGCCACAAATGCAACGTGCACTCCATCCCTATCCACAAGGACGACGAGGGGCGGGTCGACTGCTACCTTCTCCTTCGGAGCTGCGCCACAAATACAATATGCGCTCCATCCTTATCCGCAAGGATGACGAGGTGCATGTCGACTGCAACCTTCTCCTTCGGAGCTGCACCACATATACAACATGCGCTCCATCCCCATCCGCAAAGACGACAAGGTGCAGGTCGACTGCAACCTTCTCCTTCAGAGCTGCGTCACAAATACAATGTGCGCTCCATCCCTGTCCGCAAGGACAACAAGATGTAGGGTGAAAGACTATTTAGAGTAAAAAGCAAATTCCACTCGAAGGCAAACACAAGCATATGCAGGAGATAAACCAAGATCGGATAAAATCTCAGAAGTCTCAAAATGAAGATAAAAGTACTCGGGCAGCAGGACCGAAAGATTTTAACGGTTACAGAAACAACTCGGCAATCCGAGGCAAATTTAAGGCGAGTTTAAATCTCAAGTTTGTTCATTCGGCAGGAGGAGGGCTCGCAGGCTCGACGAATTCATCCAAATCAATTCCATCAGCGATCCGAGTGGCAGCAGCAATGAAAGTCTCCATGAAGGACTGGATGTCATGCCTTTTGGTGTTGGCGACCTTGATCGCCGCTAGCTTATCTTCGCGGGCCTCCTTGCAATGGACTCTTACCAGCGATAGAGCCACGTCAGCACCACATCGGGTAGAGGACTTCTTCCATTCCTGCACTCGATCGGGGACCTCGTTGAGTGCAGTCATCAGAGACTCGAGATCATTTTGAAGCGTCGCCCTTGGACAGAGTGATGAGTCGATATGTGAAACTGCCACCTTCAGACGAGCGAGGTAACTTGTAACACTGGCGATGCGGGATTCCAGTCGAAGCACATTCATGGCAGCCTCGTCGCCGACTAGAGAAACAATAGGGTCCAAACCCGTCTCGATCCGTCCAGTCTCCTCGTTAAAGTTTTGGCAGAATTCTGTAGCCAAGGAGTTAGTGAGTCGACTGGACAGGACTAACTTGCAAGCAATAAAGCAGTCGGATTAAAAGGAGTACCTTCCAGCATAAGAAAGAGCTTCTTGGCGAGAGTTCTCAGATAAGCTTCCACGTCATTTCTCTTATGAGCCATGGATTACAGCTTCTCGTTCAGAGCCACCTTATCCTTCTCCAGACGAGTCGCCTCTCGGTTGGATTCAGTGAGAGAGGACTTCAACTTGCTTACTTTCTCTTCCAGAGCTCCAACTGAAGCCAGCTTTTTGTCAGCAAGAGTAGTCTTCTCTTGAGCCTCCTTCTGCGCAGCTGCAAGGTCCAAGTCCTTCTTCTCAAGAGCCAACCTCATTTTCTCTACAAAATAAGCATTTAGATCAAACAAAAGATCGAAGGGATAATTTAAAAAGATGATCGACATGAGTAGTCGACAGGCAGTTACCTTCCATACCGGCAACTTCATCTTGAGCCCTCTTCAAGTTTTGTTGGGCCAGTTCCAGGTCAAGGTTGAGCTGCCTCTCCTTCTCCTCAATTTTGGCGAACTTGGAAATGAGAGTACAAGATTTCTGCAGAGAGTAAAAGACATATCAATCGACAAGATCAAAGATTATTTACTTCTGAGTGAATAAAATTTCAAAGTTTACTCAGACCCCAACCGACTGTCAGCAGTCGACTGCGGTCTCGGGGAGTACACCCAGTGGGTGCACTTGGCGTGCCCCCACTGGTTTAGTTTCCACTCGGCCGGTCCGCTAGGGTCGAGTAAAAAAAGTACTCAGACCCCAGCCTACTGCCAGCAGCCAACCGCGGTCTCGGGGACTACACCAAGTGGGTGCACTTGGCGTGCCCCCACTAGTTCAGATCCCACTCGGCATGCTCGCCCAGGTCGAGTGGAAGAAAGGAAAGAGAAAGAAGTGCTCAGACCCCAACCGACTGCCCGCAGTCGACTGTGGTCTCGGGGACTACACCCGGTGGATGCACTTAGCATGCCCCCACTGATTCAGATCCCATTCAACCAGACCGAGTGGAAGAGTGCAAATACTAAAGACAGCAAAACAACCAGTGGGTGTATAGATTCGAAGTAGACAACAAGAGATTATACGAAGGAAAATATTCAGGTAGCATATCCTAATAGAACAAGTTCAGTTGGAAGTCAACTTACCTGGACATTGGCTCGGAGAGCCGCGCTGGCATCGTAAGCAGCCTGGCTATTGTCTTGCACCACCTTCATCCGCTCCATCATTACGCCAGCCTGACGGGTAGCCTCTACAGTGGCGTCCGATTGGCTTTCCGGAACATGACAGGTGGTGAAGAAGGGGACAGACGGTCCAAATGCAGCAGCTTGGGCCTCCGAGGCATGAGGTTGGCTGACTGAAGAAAACACTGGTACAGTCGACGGCGCGGGGCGTTCACTCGACACTGGGACGGCAAAAGTTACAGAGGCTCTACTTGCATCTTCAGGCTGCTGGACTGTTGGTTTTGTCGCCAGTTCCGACTGGGATACCTTGCCAGCTGCTGCTTTCTTGCTCCTCCTGGGCCTCGGCATTGATACGTCTCCATCGTATCTACTTTTCCAAACACTTTTGCCCTTGTTTTGGACTCTAACTTGTATGATTTGAATGGAACTAACCCGGACTGACGTTGTTTTTAGTACAATTACCATGGTGTTGTTTTATGTGCAGAAAACAAATATTCTCGAAATGACCTGAAACTCCACGGGAGGTCTTAGAAAAAATAATAAAAAATCCTCACCAAATATGAAGACCATGGGGCCCACACCCTTTCCACGAGGGTGGGGGCGCCCCCACCCCCTAGGGCGCGCCCCCTACCTCGTGGGCCCCCTGTTGACCCTTCGACGCCAACTCCAACTCTATATATTTGCTTTCGGAGAGAAAAAAACCAGAGAGAAGAAATCATTGCGTTTTACGATACGGAGCCGCCGCCAAGCCCTAAAACCTCTCGGGAGGGCTGATCTGGAGTCCGTTCGGGGCTCTGGAGAGGGGGATTCGTCGCCGTCGTCATCATCAACCATCCTCCATCACCAATTTCATGATGCTCACCACCGTGCGTGAGTAATTGCATCGTAGGCTTGCTGGACGGTGATGGGTTGGATGAGATTTATCATGTAATCGAGTTAGTTTTGTTAGAGTTTGATCCCTAGTATCCATTATGTTCTGAGATTGATGTTGCTATGACTTTGCTATGCTTAATGCTTGTCACTAGGGCCCGAGTGCCATGATTTCAGATCTAAACCTATTATGTTTTCATGAATATATGTGAGTTCTTGATCCTATCTTGCAAGTCTATAGTCACCTACTATGTGTTATGATCCGGCAACCCCGAAGTGACAATAATCGGGACCACTCCCGGTGATGACCATAGTTTGAGGAGTTCATGTATTCACTATGTGCTAATGCTTTGTTCCGGTTCTCTATTAAAAGGAGGCCTTAATATCCCTTAGTTTCCAATAGGACCCCGCTGCCACGGGAGGGTAGGACAAAAGATGTCATGCAAGTTCTTTTCCATAAGCACGTATGACTATATACGGAATACATGCCTACATTACATTGATGAACTGGAGCTAGTTCTGTGCCACCCTATGTTATGACTGTTACATGATGAACCGCATCCGGCATAATTATCCATCACTGATCTGGTGCCTACGAGTTTTCCATATACTGGTTCTCGCTTATTTACTTTTCCGTTGTTGCTGTTACAATCACTACAAAATACCAAAAACATTACTTTTGCTGTCTTTACTTTTGTTACCGCTACCACCATTATCATATTACTTTGCTACTAAACACTTTGCTGCAGATACTAAGTTTCCAGGTGTGGTTGAATTGACAACTCAGCTGCTAATACTTGAGAATATTCTTTGGCTCCCCTTGTGTTGAATCAATAAATTTGGGTTGAATACTCTACCCTCAAAAGCTGTTGCGATCCCCTATACTTTTAGGTTATCAAGACAAATTTCTGGCGCTGTTGCCGGGGAGCATAGCTCTATTCTTTGAGTCACTTGGGATTTATATCTACTGGACACTATGAAGAACTTGAGAGATCCAAAATCCAAGATCTATCCCTCAACTACGAGGGGAGGTAAGGAACTGCCATCTAGCTCTGCACTTGATTCACCTTCTGTTATGAGTAAGTTTACGACACCTACACCTGCTTCTGCTATTCGTTCTGATATGTCGCATGTTATTGATGATGCCACTTCTGCTATGCATGATACTTATGATGAAACTTCTGCTATGCCTGATACTACTGTGCCCCTTAGTGAATTTCTTGATGAACAAATTGCTAGGGCTAGAGAAAGAGAAATTATTGAATCTGAATACGATGATGATAGTGATGATGAAAATATGCCTATTATTCCTGAAGGTTATCTTTTTGATAGGGAATCTTCTACTGCTATTTCTGCTTGCAAAGATGGATATGAGCTTAAGAGGTTATTAATTAAATGGAACAAAGAATCACTTAGAGATAGAATGAGACCTGACCCTGCTTTTGCTACTTCACCTGTATGTGTTCCTGATAAGGATTATGAATTCTCTGTTGATCCTGATATAATTACTTTGGTTGAATCTGATCCGTTTTATGGCTATGAATCTGAAACTGTTGTGGCACATCTTACTAAGTTAAATGATGTAGCTGCCCTGTTCACTAATAATGAGAGATCACGTTACCTCTATTTACTCAAAATATTTTCGTTCTCATTAAAGGGTGATGCTAAGATATGGTTTAATTCTCTTGATCCTGGTTGTGTGCGTAGTCCCCAGGATATGATTTATTACTTCTCTGCTAAATATTTCCCTGCTCATAAGAAACAAGCTGCTTTGAAGGAAATATACAACTTTGTGCAAATTAAAGAAGAGAGTCTCCCACAAGCTTGGGGGAGGCTTCTCAAGTTACTTAATGCTTTGCCTGATCATCCTCTTAAGAAACCTGAAATACTTGATATCTTTTATAATGGACTAACCAATGTTTCCAGAGATTACCTGGATAGTTGTGCTAGTTCTCTATTCAGGGAAAGAACACCGGATGAAGCTGAAATTCTATTGAATAATATGTTGACAAATGAAAATAATTGGGCACCTCCTGAGCCAGCTCCTGAGCCAACTCCTACTCCAATTACTGAGCCTATTCCTAAACCAACTCTGAAGAAGAGAGGTGTTCTATTTCTCAGTCCCGAAGATATGCAAGAGGCAAAGAAATCTATGAAAGAAAAAGGTATTAAAGCTGAAGACGTTAAGAATTTACCTCCTATTGAAGAAATACATGGTCTTAATTCACTGCCTGTTGAAGAAACATATGATCTTAATTATTTATTTACTAAAGAACCTCCTGATCCCGATATCCCGCCACAGGTAGTAAAGGTAAATTCTCTCTGTAGATATGATAAAGCTGAAGTCCCTCCTACTAAAATTGCTAGTCAGTGCTTGGATGAGTTTGATAACTTTATGTTTAAGCAAGATGACTTCAATGCTTATTTTGGTAGACAGTTAAAAGAAAATGCTTATATGATTAGATGCTTGGGTGATTATATGGCTGATATTAAAGGTGAACTTAAACTTGTTAGCAAACATGCTTCTATGGTCACCACCCAAGTAGAACAAGTACTTAAAGCTCAAAAAGAAGTGCTTGATGAAATGAATAGTAAGAAAAATGATTATGCTGTTAGAGTGGCTACTAGAACTGGTAGAATGACTCAGGAACCTTTGTATCCTGAAGGCCACCCTAAGAGAATCGAGCAAGATTCTCAAAGAAATAATATTGATGTTCCTAGTTCTTCTAAAAAGAAGAAGAAGAAAAATGATAGAACTATGCAAACTTCTAGTGAACCTATTGTTGAACCACCTGATAATCCAAATGATATTTCTATGTCTGATGCTGAAACACAATCTGCTAAAAAACATGAACCTAGTAAAAATATTAATGATGATGTTCATGATGATGCTCAACCTAGTAATGATAATGATGTAGAAATTGAACCTGCTGTTGATCTTGATAACCCACAATCAAAGAATCAACGTTATGATAAAAGAGACTTTGTTGCTAGGAAACATGGTAAAGAAAGGGAACCTTGGGTTCAGAAACCCATGCCTTTTCCTTCGAAACCATCCAAGAAAAAGGATGATGAGGATTTTGAGCGCTTTGCTGAAATGATTAGGCCTATCTTTTTGTGTATGAGATAAACTGATGTGCTCAAAACAAATCCTTATGCTAAATATATGAAAGATATCATTACTAATAAAAGAAAGATACCGGAAGCTGAGATTTCCACCATGCTTGCTAATTATACTTTTAAGGGTGGAATACCAAAGAAACTTAGAGATCCCGGAGTACCTACTATACCTTGCTCCATTAAAAGAAATTATATTAAAACTGCTTTATGTGATCTTGGAGCCGGTGTTAGTGTTATGCCTCTCTCTTTATATCGTAGACTTGACTTGAATAAGCTGACACCTACTGAAATATCTTTGCAAATGGCCGATAAATCAACTACTATACCTGTCGGCATCTGTGAGGATGTGCCTGTTGTGGTTGCAAACGTTACTATTTTAACGGACTTTGTTATACTTGATATTCCCGAGGATGATAGTATGTCTATTATTCTTGGAAGACCTTTTCTTAATACTGCAGGGGCTGTTATTGATTGCAACAAAGGCAATGTCACTTTTCATGTTAATGGTAATGAGCATACGGTACACTTTCCGAGGAAACAACCTCAAGTTCATAGTATCAACTCTATTGGAAAAATTCCATGAATTATATTTGGAGGTTTTGAATTTCCTCTTCCTACTATCAAGAAGAAATATGATATACTTATTATTGGGGATGTGCATATCCCCGTTGAGGTAACTTAGTGTTATTCGAAATTTCTCCGGTTTCATGATTATCGGAATGAGTTTGTTAACAAGACTTGATCAACCTTGTTAGTGGATTCTTTTTTATGAGCATGGGATGGATGAAACTAGAAACACAAACTTCTGTACCCTCTCTATATTTTTTGTTATTTATATTAAATAAAGTAAAAATAGTTTTTTTTGTCTGTTTCCTGACTTATCCGTGCAATATAAAAATATCCCGAAAATAAAAGTCCTCGGAATGCCATGCCAATTTGATAGATTTTTTCGGGAATATTTGAGAATTTATTGTGCAAAAATTACCGCGGGAGGAGCTGCCACCTGGTCACGAGGGTGGTGGGCGCCCCCCTGCCTCATGGGCCCATGGTGGCCCTCCTCCACTTATCCCAGCACCCATCTTCTTCCTCTGCCTCACACAAACCCGAAAAACCAACTCAAGCACGAGTTCCAGCCACTTTTGTTGTGATTTTCGATCTCCTTTCTCAAAGCACCTCTCGCAAAACTGCTTGGGGAGATTGTTCCTTGGTATGTGACTCCTCCATTGGTCCAATTAGTTTTTGTTCTAGTGCTTTATTCTTTGCAAATTTGTGCTGCATAGGTGACCATGTTCTTGAGCTTGCATGTCAAATTTATATGGTTCCAAGTAGTTCTAATGCTTGATATAGGCTCTAGGCACTTGTAGGAGTAGTTACTATCAGTTTTATTGAGTTTGGTTCACTTTTATTTTGAAGTTACTAAAGATTTCAGATTGTTTCAAAAAATGATGAGGAGATTATTGAGGGGCTCATCAAGCCAAAACTCGAAGGAAAAGGCACCTAAGCCTAAGTATAATTTGCCACGCACCGCGGAGATTCGGGCGTGTGAATGGCCTTCTGAAGATTTCTTGAGAGCAGCTGGTATCTATGAAGATTTTCATGAATTGGCTCACAATGCAGGCCTCACCGCTTTCCTCCACGACCAATGCGATCAGTAGCTCTTACTCACAAATACCTTTGTGCAAAACTTTTATTTTCATCCTAGGAACTCACCACCTACGGTGGAATTTCATTTATATGATGAGCCTAAGGAGATGTCACTTTATGATTTCTGTCGGATTTGTTTAGTCCCTTTTGAGGGCAAGACATAAGAACCACAGCATGATGATGTGGCTGGGTTTATTGATAATATCACTATAGGAGAAATCGGGAAGGTTTCCGATGCACGAATCACTAGCATACATTTTCCTGTTTTGCGTTACTTTTCATTATTTGCTAGTCGCTGTTTAACTGGACGCGGAAATTCTGGAAACCTTAGCATCCCTGATTTAATTATTCTGCTCCAAGGTTTATATAGTGATAACACTTTTAGTTTGGGCGGTATTATTGCTAGACGGTTAAATATGAACCGTACTAAGGGCCCCATCTTTGGAGGCATCTATGCCACACGCCTAGCCGCACATTTTAACACACCTATTAGGCATGTTGAGAAGGAAGAAAAGGTGCTGCCCCGTGTTTATCTAGATCATAAAAGTATGGTGGCACATGATTTTATTGTTAAAAATAGGGCAGGGGAGCTTAGATATCAATTGTTCTTTAATAAACATCATCCTGAGACTATTACCTTGCCTGTTCCTTCTTTGTTTGATTTAACTGCAGGCACGTACCTTGTTCCGTTGGCAGCTATTCACGCCTACCGGAACCCTGCACCAGCTGAGGAGCCAGAGCCGGAACCACAATTTGATCCTTCACGACAGTCTAACTATCAGTGGGATCCGGAGATGATTGCCAGCCAGTGGCAATCGGAGCCTTCTTCTTCATCATCATAGTACGACCCCAACAACTATTATTATGGATATCCGCCAGGCCAGCCATGGCCATAGACCAACTTAGGCCAAAAGCCTAAGCTTGGGGGAGTACGTATTTCTCACCGACATTACATTTATGCTCATACACACTCATTGCTAGATGTCGGTGCTCATACTTTTTCATTGTAATATACATGCTAGTTTATTTCCTTTTTCTTGATTTCTTCTTGTGTGTTTAGTAAACCTTAGAAAAACCAAAAAAAATTAGTAGTAGTTTATTTTTCTGCTGTAGTAGTAATAATTAAAAAGGAAACCCAAAAATATTTCCCGTTCTTCTTTTGCTTGTTGGGAGCTTTCCCATGTAAATAGTTTTATTTCTTTTCTTTTCTTTGGGGGTCAGTAGGAGAAGACCATAATTAAATTGTTAAAGTGGCTCTTATATGCATTATTGTTGATTTAACCAAGAGCCCATATTGCCTTGTCTTCTCCTGTTTATTGAATGCTCGTAGATTCCAGCTTAGTCCAATGCACGTGCACTCTTATTATTATTCACACCGTTCGGTCGTGCAAGTGAAAGGCAATTATGATGATATATGATGGAATGACTGAGACGAGAAAAGCTGGTATGAACTCGACTCTTTTGTTTTTGCAAATATGATGAGTCTCGCGTTCTTGATTCAGCTTATTATGAATAAACATGTTTGCAATGACAATTAGAGATCATAGTTGCTTGTGCCATACTTGATTAGCAATGAGTTATAATGATTTACCTTGTATGCCAACATGTTATTGAGATGATTATGATGTGGTATGATGGGGTGGTATCCTCCTTTGAATGATTTAAGTGACTTGACTTGGCACATGTTCACGCATGTAGTTGAAACAAAATCAACATAACCTTCACGATATTTATGTTCATGGTGGATTATATCCTACTCATGCTTGCATCCAATGTTTATTAATTTTAATGCATGTACATGGCTGTTGTCGCTCTCTAGTTGGTCGCTTCCCAGTCTTTTGCTAGCCTTCACTTGTACTAAGCGGGAATACTGCTTGTGCATCCAAAACCCTTAAACCCCAAAGTTATTCCAGATGAGTCCACTATACCTTCCTATATGCGGTATCTACCTGCCGTTCCAAGTAAATTTGTATGTGCCAAAATCTAAACCTTCAAATAAACATGTTGTTTTGTATGCTCGAATAGCTCATGTATCAACAAAGGTTGTCCTTATCTTCTGTGTTAGGCGGGTTATTCTCAAGAGGAGTGGACTCCACTCCTCACTCATGAGAAAATGGCTGGTCACCGGGATGCCCAATCCCATGCTTTATGCAAACTAAATCAAAATTAATTACAAACAAAACTCCCCCTGGGACCTGATGTATGTTGGAGGCAGTCGTTGTTTTGAGCAAGCCATGGATTGATGCTTGTTGGTGGAGGGGGAGTATAAACCTTACCATTCTGTTTGGGAACCGCCTATTATGTGTTTAGCATGGAAGATATCGCCATCTCTTAGTTGCTACGTTGACAATGAAAGTATACCGCTCAAAATACAATTTATCTCTATTTCAAAACCGAGCTCTGGCACCTCTACAAATCCCTGCTTCCCTCTGCGAAGGGCCTATCTATTTACTTTTATGCTGAGTCATCACCCTTTTATTAAAAAGCACTAGCTGGAGAGCACAGCCATCATTTGCATTCATCACTATTAATCTATGTTGGGTGTGACTATGATTGGATCTCTTTTACCATGAATTACACTGTCTAGTCAGTCCTTGATCTTTAAAGGTGCTTTGCATTTATGTTTTGTGGTCTCAGAAAGGGCTAGCGAGATACCATCTCATTATATCATATTATGATTGTTTTGAGAAAGTGTTGTCATCCGAGATTTATTATTATGACTTGCTAGTTGATTATGCTATTGATACGAGTAATTGTGAGACCTGAGAATTATTGCAAATGTGGTTAGTTATGATCCATGCTGAAAACTTGAATGCTGGCTTGACATAGTTACAACAACAAGAGCAAACAGAGTTTGTAAAAGTTTTTCTTTCTTTCTTTCAGTTTGTCAACTGAATTGCTTGAGGACAAGCAAGGGTTTAAGCTTGGGGGAGTTGATACATCTCTATCGTATCTACTTTTCCAAACACTTTTGCCCTTGTTTTGGACTCTAACTTGTATGATTTGAATGGAACTAACCCGGACTGACGATGTTTTCAGCAGAATTACCATGGTGTTGTTTTATGTGTAGAAAACAAATATTCTCGGAATGACCTGAAACTCCACGGGAGGTCTTAGAAAAAATAATAAAAAATCCTTGCCAAATATGAAGACCAGGGGGGCCACACCCTTTCCACGAGGGTGGGGGGCGCCCCCCCCCCTAGGGCGCGCCCCCTACCTCGTGGGCCCCCTGTTGACCCTCCGACGCCAACTCCAACTCTATATATTTGCTTTCGGAGAGAAAAAAACCAGAGAGAAGAAATCATCACGTTTTACGATACGGAGCCGCCGCCAAGCCCTAAAACCTCTCGGGAGGGCTGATCTGGAGTCCGTTCGCGGCTCCGAAAAGGGGGATTCGTCGCCGTCGTCATCATCAACCATCCTCCATCACCAATTTCATGATGCTCACCGCCGTGCGTGAGTAATTGCATCATAGGCTTGTTGGACGGTGATGGGTTGGATGAGATTTATCATGTAATCGAGTTAGTTTTGTTAGCGTTTGATCCCTAGTATCCATTATGTTCTGAGATTTATGTTGCTATGACTTTGCTATGCTTAATGCTTGTCACTAGGGCCCGAGTGCCATGATTTCAGATCTGAACCTATTATGTTTTCATGAATATATGTGAGTTCTTGATCCTATCTTGCAATTCTATAGTCACCTATTATGTGTTATGATCCGGCAACCCCGAAGTGACAATAATCAGGACCACTCCCGGTGATGACCATAGTTTGAGGAGTTCATGTATTCACTATGTGCTGATGCTTTGTTCCGGTTCTATATTAAAAGGAGGCCTTAATATCCCTTAGTTTCCAATAGGACCCCGCTGCCACGGGAGGGTAGGACAAAAGATGTCATGCAAGTTCTTTTCCATAAGCACGTATGACTATATACGGAATACATGCCTACATTACATTGACGAACTGGAGCTAGTTCTGTGTCACCCTATGTTATGACTGTTACATGATGAACCGCATCCGGCATAATTATCCATCACTGATCCGGTGCCTACAAGTTTTCCATATACTGGTTCTCGCTTATTTACTTTTCCGTTGCTGCTGTTACAATCACTACAAAATACCAAAACATTACTTTTGCTGTCTTTACTTTTATTACCGCTACCACCATTATCATATTACTTTGCTACTAAACACTTTGCTGTAGATACTAAGTTTCCAGGTGTGGTTGAATTGACAACTCAGCTGCTAATACTTGAGAATATTCTTTGGCTCCCCTTGTGTCGAATCAATAAATTTGGGTTGAATACTCTACCCTCGAAAGCTGTTGCGATCCCCTATACTTGTGGGTTATCAGGCATCAGGTCTTCATCATCATCCGGAAGCTCGATAACATTGAGTGGGGCTACAAAGAAATCAGTCGACCCCAAGTGAATCGCCAGCATTTAATCGACCAAATAATCAAGAACAAGATCACGAGAATTGTACCTGGGTTGGAGGTAACTGCGTCTTCCATCTCCTCGTCTCGGTACTGGTGGGTAGAAGTTCTAGAAGTGGCAGCACTGCAAATATCAGCATTCAGTCGGTTACGTTCTGTTACCCAAGTCGACCAAAGGATCAGGCCAGATTGTTACCCAGAGACTATGGGAATGACCACTTTGATTTTGGTTAAAGCCTTCGGAGGTTTGGAAGATGTGGCCTTCGGTGGTTTCGGCACTGGAGGCGGCGCAGTCTTGGGCTGTTTCGATACCTTCTCGGTCGGCACAGGAGAAGACGTCCGATGGCGCTTTGAAGACTGCCCAGTTGGTGCGGCCACCAGGTCAGGGGTGCTTGCCGGGTCGTGAGCGTGCTTGGACTTCCTTTCTCTGCGAGGAGGCGAGTCGACTTCTACTTCATCACTCGGGTCGTCGCTCTCCTCGTCCTCCTCTGCATCCGAGTGCCACTCGCCACTCTCGCCCCCGCTCGCCTCTCCCTCGACATTTTGCTCCTGCACTCCATTGGGCGTTGAGTACATATCAACAAGAGCTTGAAAGACAACAAACAAAATAAAGACAGTCGACCGTCAACAAGATGCTACATAGTAAATCAAGAAGACACTCGACAATGTAGAATCATACCTGTTCTGGCTAGCGCAAATGGTCGAATGGAACCACCCTCCTGGACCCCCGGGGGTTATCCTTGTTGCCAGTAATACCTCTCAGCCACTGCTCCACCATGTCCTCACTGACATCCTCCGGGTGGATCCGAGTGGAATCCTCGAGTCCCGAGTACATCCGCATCGGATGGTCACGAGCTTGGAGTGGTTGGATGCATCGACTGAGGAAGACCTCCAGCAGGTCCATACCGGTCACTCCGTCGCGGACGAGTTGGACAACCCGCTCGACCAACACCTTCACCTGCGCCTTCTCCTCTAGGATCACTCTCAAGGCGGAGAGCTTCTCCACTCGAGCCATGGAAAAGGGGGGAAGTCCAGTCGACTGGCCCGGAGTCAGCTGGTCTTTGCAGTAGAACCAGGTCGACTGCCAACCCCGGACCGAGTCGGGAAGGATCATAGTTGGGAAAGTGCTTTTGTTCCTCATCTGAATTCCAAGACCCCCACACATCTGTATCACGTGTGTCCTCTCGTCATTTGGGTTGGCCTTCTTGATCGTCTGAGAGCGACACGTGATATGTGCTTGAAGAGACCCCAGTGTGGTCGACAACCCAAGAAGTTCTCGCACATGGACACGAAAGCGGCAAGGTACATGATGGTGTTTGGAGAAAAGTGGTGGAGTTGAGCCCCAAAGAAGTTCAAGAAACCGTGAAAGAAAGGATGGGGAGGCAAAGAAAACCCGTGGTCGACATGAGTGGCAAGGAGAATGCTTTCACCCACCTGCGGCTGCGGCTCAGTCTCGTTCCCCGGGAGCTGCGCCGATTTGTGGGGGATCAGTTCCCCCTCAACCAGGTCATCGATGTCATCCTGGCTGATTGTCGAGCAGATCCAGTCGCTCTGAATCTAGCCAGGCGGTAGGCCGGACCTCGACGAAGATCCGCCCCGGCTGGTCCTCTTCCATTTCGCCTTCATCGTCGCCTTCTTCGCACGCTCCAATGCCACCGTCTTCTCCTTCCCCATGGCAGCAGATCGAGTTCGAGCAGGGCGACGACGCCGAGAGCAGAGGCAGATGCAGTGAAGAAAACAAAGGAGAAAGGGGAACAATGAGAACGCATTGTGCGAAAATCCCCGTCCAACGCCTTATATGAGGGCATTTCCGAGTGGCTGACTCGTGGGCCCAGGCGATCCGATCAAATCCCGCAACAGTCGCGCGCGCGATACGTGGCGAAAAAGGTGGCGTGGATATCGAGGCAGCCTGCCTAATCCACCCCGATTACTACGGCCTCCCCCGTCCGGTGCGCTTCCCAAAATTCGAATCTAGTGAAATCCGCAGACAGCAGAGCAACCTGTCAAACGGAAGATTTTTTTCCTATAACAACACTCGAAGCTCAACAATAAAAGTTCACTCGACAAAACTAAGAATGGATCAAGGCGACTGAACAAGCAGTTGAAGTCATCTTGAATGTTCATTCGACCTCTGGATAAGACATTCCCGAAGCGCAAAAGCTGAATCGGATAGGTTGTCAACTCCTTCTCCACTTGGACCCTGAACCATTCGGGGGCTAATGATGAGGTTATGTACCTAGGGCAGGGTCATAAGCCTGACTTAGACACCTTCCTCTAGGACATCACCCTAAAGCCAGAATCATTCAAAGGGTACCATTATCCACTCGACTAGAGACGTTCCACTCGGAAGAATCAATGGCACTCGACCATCGTAGAAGCCACTCGACGAACAGAAAAGCTAAAGCCACTCTGCACCAACAACGGTCGAACATTTACTTATAGACTTAATTGCCATTTATAGCATTTAATGGCTAGCATTACCAGTAACGTTCCTCTCTTAATGTACCTTAAACCCCTTGTAACGTGGGCTGGATGGGGTCCTGGCGCACTCTATATAAGCCACCCCCCTCCACTGGCACAAGGGTTCGCACCCCCTGTAACACACACGCATATAATCCAGTCGACCGCCTCAGGGCTCCGAGACGTAGGGATATTACTTCCTCCGAGAAGGGCCTGAACTCGTAAAACTCACGCGTACAACTTCTCCATAGCTAAGATCTTGCCTCTACATACCTACCCCCTATTCTACTGTCAGACTTAGAACCACGACACTCTCCACGGGCTCCTATTCAACCACCCCTCCACGGGCTACTGTTCATCTAGCCCTCCACCGTCTACTGTTTACCCAGCCCTCCACGGGGTCGTCCTATTCATCCAGCCCTCCACGGGGTCCTGTTCATCCAGCCCCAACCGACTCGATCGATCGGGGTCCTGTTCATCCAGAGGCAACACCACGGGGTCCTGTTCATCCACCCCCACTGGGAACTGTTC
>NC_041380.1:94946365-94974299 GCF_002162155.2 Triticum dicoccoides | reverse complement strand
TGCTCACTATTCATCCAAAGGCATCATCGATCGGCTTCAGTTAGCAGCAGTAGCGAAGGAATCACTCGGGTTCAGTAACGTAGCTAGTGCAATCACTCGGGTTCAGTTAGAGCCCAATGCCTCACTCGGGTTCAGTTAGAGCCTAACGCCTCGCATACACGCGCGTACGTGTATGAGAGAAATGCGCATCGCTCGGCCCCCGACCACCCACCGTAACCGGGAACTCCCCAAAATTTTCCTCGACCTCGCTTCTACCATGGTTTTTTCCATCATGGACGGCCCAAAGAATGTCATGCAATTGCGTCTCCGGCCCGCCCAGGATGAAAAGCCCATTTTCTGTCATGATTTTTTGTCATAGAAGTAGGAGCCCACCACATCTATGATGATACCGGGTTTTGTCACAATTATCGTCATAGAAGTGTCATAAGTATGACAGAAAAAATTCGTTCGGCCCAAAATGTCATGGATGTGTCTTTTTTTGTAGTGCAAGCCGGCTGTCTTGCAGTTGATACATTGAGTTGGTCTCGCCGGTTGACGACTCACCATCAGAGTAGATAGCCATCTCGCCACCAGACACAGATCCTTCCTCAATTCTGCTCCATGGATAAACCCAACGAAGGCGCTCCTCGCGGCGGGTTGAACCCAGACGGGTCATGCATGCAGAGTCGTCTCGATGATGTCGGTGCAGATGTCCGGCTCAGGGCCCGGTTCACTGATCTTGCCGATGAAGATGTGGATTCCACCGAAGGGGACCCGGTACCCGTACTCGGTTGAGCCGGCCTCGGGGCCCCAGCCTACATCGTCGATGTAGAGCTTGCCGCGACGACTCTTGGTCATCCGGCCTAGTGTATCCCTTGATCCCTTCGAAGCTGCCCTTCAAGAACTCGGAACCACCGTGCGCTGGCCCCATGGTGGGCGCTAACTATCATCGAATTGTCATGGCAGATGAGGGAGTCCTGGATTAGGGGGTCCCCGGACAGCCGGACTGTATCCTTTGGCCGGACTGTTGGGCTATGAAGATACAAGATTGAAGACTTCGTCCCGTGTCTGGGTGGGACTCTCCTTTCCATGGAAGGCAAGCTTGGCAATTTGGATATGTAGATCTCCTCCCTTGTAACCGACTCTGTGTAACCCTAGCCCCCTCCGGTGTCTATATAAATCGGAGGGTTTAGTCCGTATGACAACAACAATCATAATCATAGGCTAGCTTCTAGGGTTTAGCCTCTATGATCTCGTGGTAGATCAACTCTTGTAATACTCATATCATCAAGATCAATAAGGAAGGAAGTAGGGTATTACCTCCATCGAGAGGGCCCGAACCTGGGTAAACATTGTGTCCCCCGCCTCATGTTACCATCCGCCTTAGATGCACAGTTCGGGACCCCCTACCCGAAATCCGCTGGTTTTGACACCAACATTGGTGCTTTCATTGAGAGTTCCACTGTGCCGTCACCATAAGGCTTGATGGCTCCTTCGATCATCGGCAACGATGCGATCCAGGGTGAGGTTTTTTCCCCCGGACAGATCTTTGTATTCGGTGGCTTCGCACTACGGGCCAACTCGCTTGGCCATCTGGAGCAGATCGAGAGCTATGCCCCTGGCCATCATGTCAGGTTTGGAAACTTAAGCTATACAGCCGACATCCGTGGAGACTTGATCTTCGACGGATTCGAGCCCGTGTCAGGTGCGCCGCACAGTCACGACGAGCATGACTTAGCTCTGCCGCGGGACAGTGTTCGGGAGATCATCCCTGTGGCAACTCCGGCCCTCGATCCAGAGCAGATCGCGCCGTCCGAGGACGGGTGGATGGACCCCACCACGAAGGCCGCACACTCAGCGGCGATAGAGCCAAATACTGACTTCACCTCCTATGAGACCTGTGTTGCTAGACCCTTGGATTCGTCCCCGGCCACGGGCTCCGAACCGCCCGCGTCCGTGCCTATCAGATCTGATTGGGCGCTGATTATGGAGTTTTCCTCCGCAGATATCTTTCAGCACTCGCCCCTGATCGACGTGCTGAATTCATTAAGGTCTCTCTCCTTGTCGGAAGGCCCTTGGCCAAACTATGTTCGGCTTGAGTGGGAAGCGAACGACGAAGAAATTCATTCCCCACCCACCACCCACTTAATAGCCACTGTCGACGACTTAACCGACATGCTTGATTTCGGCTCCGAAGACATCGATGGTACGGACGACGATGTAGGAGAAGAACAGGAACCACCGCCCACAGGGCGCTAGACTGCCACCTCATCATATGATATATATACATGGTGGACACCCCCAAAGAAAGCGGTGGCAATAAGGCAACAGAGGATAATCCCCTCGAGAAGCAATCTAAGCACCAGCGTCAACGGCGCCGCTCTAAGCCTTGCCATAGCAAAAACGGCGATACCGGCACAAGAGATGATAACGTTGTGGATAGCGCCAAAGACGAAGACAATCCCCTCCATCCAGGCCTCGAGCGGTAGGATGGGCAAGCTAGCCCTAAGGAACGGGCAGCAGACGGAGAATCAGAGGATGACAATTACATGCCTCTCTCCGAAGGTGAGGTGAGCCTTGGCGACAAAGAATTTATCGTGCCTGAGGATCCCGCCGAATAGGAGTGCTTCAAGCGTCGGCTTATAGCCACAGCAAAAAGCCTAAAGAAAAAGCAACAACAGCTTCAAGCTGACCAAGATCTGCTAGCGGATAGATGGACTGAGGTCCTGGCGGCCGAGGAATACGAACTCGAGCATCCAACCAAAAGTTACCCAAAGCGCAGGTTGCTACCCCAACTCGAGGAAGAAGCATTAAAGCCTACACTTCCAGTGTATGATGCGGCTGACCGGCCACCTCATGGCCAAGACAAAGCAGCATGTCAGGTCGAAGTCCAGCCCGCACTCCGTCGCCAGTTAAACAAAAATACCAAGGCCCGGGGTAACACGCAGGACCTGCGAGACGTATTGGAAAACAAGGCAGGACATGCAAGATCGATCTACAGATCACGGGGGCGCGCCCCAATGCGTGACGACGACCGTCACGCCGGATATACTAAAAGCAAATCCGGCCGGGCTGAATACAGCAGACAAGACTCGTATGAACTGCGTCGTGATATAGCCCGGCACAGAGGCGCCGCACACCCCCTATGCTTCACTGATGAAGTAATGGATCATGAATTCCCAGAAGTTTTTAAACCTGTGAACATTGAATCATATGATGGTACAACAGACCCCGCGGTATGGATCAAAGATTTCCTCCTCCACATCCACATGGCCCGCTGTGACGATCTACATGCCATCAAGTACCTCCCATTAAAACTCAAAGGACCTGCTCGGCATTGGCTCAATAGCCTGCCGGCAAACTCCATTAGCAGTTGAGAGAATTTGGAGGACGCATTCCTTGACAACTTCCAGGGCACTTATGTGCGACCACCGGATGCCGATGACTTGAGTCACATAACCCAACAGCCAGGGGAATCAGCCAGGAAATTTTGGACTCGTTTCCAAACTAAAAAGAACTAAATTGTCGACTGTCCGGATGCTGAGGCCTTAGGGGCATTTAAGCATAACATCCGCGACAAGTGGTTCGCCCGACACCTCGGCCAAGAAAAGTCGAAATCCATGACAGCCCTCACGACACTCATGACCCGCTTTTGTGCGGGCGAGGAAAGTTGGCTGGCTCGCAGCAACAACACATCAAGAAACCCTGGCAATTCAGATGCCAAAGATAGCAACGGCAGGCCACGTCGCAACAGACACAAGCGCCGCAACAATGGCGACAACGCCGAAGACACGGCAGTTAATGCCAGATTCAGTGGCTCTAAATCCGGTCAGCGGAAAAAGGCGTTCAAAAGAAGCAATCCGGGCCCGTCCAGGTTGGACCGCATACTCGATCGTTCGTGTCAAATTCACAGCACCCCCGATAAACCAGCCAACCACACCAACAGAGAATGTTGGGTGTTCAAACAGGCCGGCAAGTTGAATGCCGAAAACAAGGAAAAGGGGCTGCATAGCGACGACGAGGAGGAGCCCCGGCCACCGAACACAGGAGGACAAAAGAAATTTCCTCCCCAAGTGAAAACGGTAAACATGATATACGCAACCCATATTCCCAAGCGGGAACGGAAGCATGCACTAAGGGACGTCTATGCAATGGAGCCAGTCGCCCCAAAGTTCAACCCATGGTCTTCTTGTCTGATCACCTTCGATCGCAGGGACCACCCCACCAGTATCCGTCATGGTGGTTCTGCCGCATTGGTCCTTGACCCCATCATTGACGGATTTCACCTCACTCGAGTCCTTATGAACGGTGGCAGCATCCTGAACTTGCTCTATCGGGATACAGTGCGCAAAATGGGTATAGACCCCTCGAGGATCAAACCCACCAAAACCACCTTTAAAGGTGTCATCCCAGGTGTAGAGGCCTGTTGCACGGGCTCAATCACACTGGAAGTGGTCTTTGGATCTCCAGACAACTTTCGAAGTGAGGAGTTAGTCTTTGATATCGTCCCCTTCCGCAGTGGCTATCACGCACTGCTCGGACAAACCGCATTTGTCGGATTCAATGTGGTACCGCATTATGCATACCTCAAGCTCAAAATGCTAGGACCTCGCGGGGTTATAACAGTTAATGGAAACATAGAACGCTCGCTCCGCACGGAGGAGCACACTGCGGCCATCGCAGCAGAAGCGCAAAGCAGCCTTATGAGGCAAACTGCCAATTCGGTGAAAAAGACCCCGGACACCTTCAAGTGAGTCCGGAGTACCCTGCAAGAGGATCGCCATGCACGTTTAGAGCTCGCCTAGCAATTCGGCCTCCATTCTAGTCCCAGTCAAGCGGCGAAATTTGCGTCGCGCATACATAATTACGAACTCAAGATACCATGGGCATAGGCGGAGGCATGGCCATGGCACGGCCCACAATGCGGCTCAACCGCTTCAGGACCCGTATACCTTTAACATTTTCTTCCTTTTAGGCCCCTATTATTTGAAGGCCCTCGCCGATCGTCTGATTATCGGACCCGTCACGGGAAGGAAATACCAAGGAAGCAAGAAGCCTTGACGTACAAGGGAATCCTTAGGCCCCGCCGCACCGCGCCCCGCTCGGCCCCGCCGCTTCCTCCTCGCCACCGGCCACCCACCTCGCCGGAGTTTCGAACCTCGTTAGAATCCGCTCCGCACCGGATCTGGGCGGGTGGATGAGATCCACCCGTCCCCCGATCAAAACGGCCTCCCCGCGCCCCCGGATCCTCTCGTCCCGCAACGTCTCGTCCACTTTCTCTGAGGTCGAATTTCTCTAAGTCCTCAAATCCTCATATTTTAAGCCCTTGTTCATGATGCCATAACTTCATCACCGTTGCTCCGTTTTGCGTGCATGAGATATCAAAATGTTCATCTGGCTGTGCTCTTCATTTTGTTCCATTGTGCCATGTTTGTTTGAGTCCATCTTGATGTCCAAATTGTTGATCCAAGAATGCTATAGAATGTTAGGTGTTGTTTCTTATCAGATTATGAGCATTTGACATTTTTGCCATGATTATTGTGTGCTGCATATGGACTTGAGCTCTACATGTGTTTTGGGCTATGCCATGCATCTTTACAGGGGTGTGTGCCATGTATTTTTGTGATCAATGTGGTGACTAGCACAAGCATGCAAAGTAGCTCTCGTGATGTTGCTGATTTCAGGGACTTAGAATTTCACTAAGTCATTTCCTTGTTGTTATTTTAATGCCATGTATTCATGTTGCTACAGAGAGATCCATGCTTCTTTTGAGTATCTTAAGTAAGGATGTTTTTGATATATTGTTGTGCTATATCCATCCATGTCCCTGTTTGCATTTATGGAGTGCCCTAGCATGACTCAATCTTACTCTACTTTTGCTATAAAATGTTTCTGGCAGATTGTTTACGTGTTAATCAATTTTGCCAAGGTTCTTGTAGTAGATCCATAAATGCTATGAGATTGTTCTTGCCATGGTTAGCTTCTTGAACATGTCTTCTTGCTGTTAGTATGCTTAGTTTGCCATGCAATGCCTTGTGTTGAGTGCATCGAGCTCGCAAAGAGGCCTTCGTAACTCTGCTTTTGCCATGTCCAGTTTTGTGCTAAGTCTGAATTTGTTAACGAAACTTGCTATGTTTACATGGGTGCCATCATATCTTATGATCCTTTTTGGCTTATGGTCAGTAAGGGAATTTTGTTATATGCTTTGATTAGATTCATGCCATGCCTTGTATTGCTATGACCTGATCCTGTAGCATGTTGTTATCTTGCTCTAAACTTTGCTTCCTGATGTTAATTCCTGACATGTTATTTTCACCAAGTCTGTGAAGCTGATATCTTTTGCATTTTTGACATGCTTGTTTGAACTTTCTCTTGTGTGATTTTGTCATAGCTCAGTGTTCATCTTTTGTCAAGCATCTTGAGTATATCACTGCCATGTTCTTTGTTGTTATGTTAGAGTGCAGTAGCTTAGTTTCTTGTTGCATTCTAGATGGCATCGTGTTGTTAATCGCAGAATCGTGCCATTCTTGTTTTGCTTGCCTTTTGCAAACCGTGCATCCGATTTCGGTGATCTTTATATCGATTTCGACCGAAATCAACTCATCTTTCCAGCGGAGCACTTGGTTTGCCAAGTTGAGGCCTGGTTCAATCTTTTCCTTCTGGAGCATGCATATGCATTGCATATTACATCCCGCATATCATGCCATGTTTTGCACCATGTTGCTTGCGCATTGCACCGTGGTTGATTGTGGTTTCCTTTGCTTGTGTTCTTGCTTTGGGTAGAGCCGGGAGACGAGTATGTGATCGAGGAACCCGTTGAGTACGCTTACAAGGATCAAGCTTACGTCAACCCAGAGAACTTGGCAGGCAAGATGACCATACCCTCGGAATCACTTCTATCTTTGCTTGCTAGTTGCTCGCTCTATTGCTATGCCGCGATACCCACCACATGCTTTATCATGCCTCCCATATTGCCATGTCAAACCTCTAACCCACCTTTTTCCTAGCAAACCATTGATTGGCTATGTTACCACTTTGCTCAGCCCCTCTTATAGCGTTGTTAGTTGCAGGTGAAGTTGGAGTTTGTTCTATGTTGGAACATGGATATGTTGGGATATCACAATATCTCTTATTTTAATTAATGCATCTATACACTTGGTAAAGGGTGGAAGGCTTGGCCTTATGCCTGGTGTTTTGTTCCACTCTTGTCGCCCTAGTTTCCGTCATACCGGTGTTATGTTCCTTGATTTTGCGTTCCTTACGCGGTTGGGTTATAATGGGAACCCCTTGATAGTTCGCCTTGAATAAAACTCCTCCAGCAAGGCCCAACCTTGGTTTCACATTTGAACTAACAACCTATCACCTTCCCTTGGGTTTTCGCGAGCCCGAGGGTCATCTTTATTTTAACCCCCCCCCCCCGGGCCAGTGCTTCTCTAAGTGTTGGTCCGAATTAGAGCCCCTTGCAGCACCACCTCAGGGAAACTTGAGGGTTGGTTTTAGTTGTATGGATTGCTCATCCGGTGTGCCCTGAGAACGAGATATGTGCAGCTCCTATTGGGATTTGTCGCCACATTCGGGCGGTCTTGCTGGTCTTGTTTTACCATTGTCGAGATGTCTTGTAACCGGGATTCCGAGTCTGATCGGGTCGTCCTGGGAGAAGGAATATCCTTCGTTGACCGTGAGAGGTTGTGACGGGCTAAGTTGGGACACCCCTGCAGGGATTTGAACTTTCGAAAGCCGTGCCCGCGGTTATGGGCAGACGGGAATTTGTTAATATCCGGTTGTAGAAAACCTGACACTTAACTTAATTAAAATGAATCAACCGCGTGTGTAGCCGTGATCGTCTCTTTTCGGCGAAGTCCGGGAAGAGAACACGGTCTCGTGTTATGTTTGAATGTCAGTAGTTCTAGGATCACTTCTTGATCTTTGTAGCTTCTTGACCATGCTTTGCTTCTCTTCTCGCTCTCATTTGTGTAAGGTGGCCACCATATATGCTAGTGCTTGTTGCAGCTCCACCTCACTACCTTTTCCTACCCATAAGCTTAAATAGTCTTGATCGCGAGGGTGTGAGATTGTTGAGTCCCCGTGACTCACAAATTACTTCCAAAACCAGATGCAGGTGCTGATGATGCCATTCCAGGGGATGCGACCGAACTCAAGTGGGAGTTCGACGAGGATTCAGGACGTTACTATGTTTCCTTTCCAGACGATCAGTAGTGGAGCCCAGTTGGGGTGATCTGGGATCTTATGCATTTGGGGTTGTCTTTATTTTGGTTCCGTAGTCGGACCTTGATTGTATTCTGGATGATGTAATGCTATAATTATGTATTGTGTGAAGTGGCAATTGTAAGACAACTCTTTATCTCTATCTTATTCAGTATATGGGATGTGTAAAGATTACCCCTCTTGCGGCATGCCTACTATGCGGTTATGCCTCTAAGTCGTGCTCCGACACATCGGAGATATAGCCGCATCATGGGTGTTACAAGTTGGTAATCAGAGCCTTCCCCGACTTAGGAGCCCCCTGCTTGATCGAATCGCTGGCGTTGTTAAGTCTAGAAAAATGTTTTGTGTCTTTTAGGATTATATATATCAAAGAGTAGGATTCTTTTTACTCCTCAGTCCCTTTGTCGCTCTGGTGAGGCTTCTTGACGTAGAGTTTTGACTCTTCTCTTCTCAAATTTCACGAAAAAAATTGGATCACGCGGGTATCTTGGAATCGTTCCGATGGTTTTGTGACAAGAACATTGTTCTTGGTGCCTCCTGACATTTAGGGGTTGTGGCAGTGTCCCGGGGAGTTGAGCTCCGAGGTGTTGTCATCACAATTTTATCGTTGCAGTTCTGGAATACCTGAGTTTCGCCGACATCGAAAATCTCTTTTATGTAGTTGTTGGTGAGATAACCTCGACGCCACCCAGTACTGGGGCGGGAGTTCGGGAGTATTGACATAACTCGTATAACGGATGCTTTTCGAAGGTTGAGGTAAACGATTTCCGAAGGTTTCTTGGTTATGTGTTGAAGGATGGATACAGCTGGATGTAGGATTTGCTAGTTTTGGGTGAGATATTATGCTTCCCCTGTATCCCCAACACCTGATTGCATAACCAGAAAGTTTCGGGAGTTTATAAGTGGGAATTCAAGTATATCGTAGGATATCCTTCCAACAGACACATGATACGATATGGGATCTATCATATGTTTGTTCTGGCTTATTTTGCAAGACAAACCTTTGTTTTGCTTTAAGTTGTGGTATTCGAGTTGCTTCAATGTCAAGTGTTGATTCCATACCTTTTCCAAGTGGTGTTCTCATACTCCTATGTGAATACTAATCCTTCTTGATCTTCGAGTTTGCCATCTCAATTTCATCTGAACCGGTGTGCTCCTCTTCAAGTGGATCCGATCTTTTTCAACATTCGCAAGATCAACTCTAAGTATTCTCAGTGGTGTTTGCTTCATCCGTCCCAAGTTGCCTTTGTTTTTCCCACCCTCCCACCCTTTTTCTTCGAGGACTCGGATTTCTTAATCAAGTATCAATTTTATTCATGTGAAGACTCTTCATTCCTTCCCTTCAATGTTCTTATCCGGTGATTCTCAAGAAGATACTAACAGAGCTTCAAGTTATCATTCTTGATCTTTCTAGCTTCTCGACCGTGCTTTGATTCTCTTCTCGCTCTCATTTGCGTAAGGTAGCCACCATATATGCTAGTGCTTGCTGCAGCTCTACCTCACTACCTTTTCCTACCCATAAGCTTAAATAGTCTTGATCACGAGGGTGTGAGATTGCTGAGTCCCCGTGACTCACAGATTACTTCCAAAACCAGATGCAGGTGCCGATGATGCCATTCTAGGGGATGCGACCGAACTCAAGTGGGAGTTCGATGAGGATTCAGGACATTACTATGTTTCCTTTCCAGACGAGCAGTAGTGGAGCCCAGTTGGGGCGATCGGGGATCTTATGCATTTGGGGTTGTCTTTATTTTGGTTCCGTAGTCGGACCTTGATTGTATTCTGGATGATGTAATGCTATAATTATGTATTGTGTGAAGTGGCGATTGTAAGACAACTCTTTATCTCTATCTTATTCGGTACATGGGATGTGTAAAGATTACCCCTCTTGCGACATGCCTACTATGCAGTTATGCCTCTAAGTCGTGGTCCAACACGTGGGAGATATAGCCGCATCGTGGGTGTTACAGCCTCATAGGGTGCCGGAACTAGCATCTCCGTTAAGAGAGCCCTTGCTGGATCTTCGGGTAGTGGGGCCGGACAATCGATCCGCTCCGCTATCGCGAGCCAGTCCTGTTAAATGGCGTGGAGGCTTAGATCCCCCACATGATTATACTGGGGAAAGAAACATCTTACGAGATATAAGGAGCTCACCGGATTGGCAGGGCGCTTTGCGCTGAGTCCATGACCCTCAGTAAGGGGAGGAGGTACCTCGGCGGACTTAAACAGCACCTTCCAGATGTCCTGGTGCGTCGTGTCGAAGAGCTCTCACAGCATATGGTGCTTAGCCGGGTCGAACTCCCACATATTGAATGCCTGTCTTTGACACGGGAGGATCCGGCGGAAGAGCATGACCTGGACCGCGTTGACAAGCTTGATTTTCTTGCTTATCATGTTTTTAACATAGTTCTAGAGTCCCGTCAGCTCCACCGATGAACCCCAGGATAGGCCCTTCTATTTCCAGGAGGTGAAACGCATGGGGATGCCGGATCGAAATTCGGGGGCCGCCACCCAGTTGGTGTCACGCGGTTTGGTGATGTAGAACCACCCCGATTGCCACCCCTTCACGATCTCCACATAGGAGCCTTCGAGCTAGGTGACATTGGGCATTTTTCCCACCGTGGCGCCTCCGCACTCCGCTTGTTGTCCGACCACCACCTTCGGTTTAACGTTGATGGTCTTCAGCCACAGGCCGAAGTGGGGCTTGATGCGGAGGAAGGCCTCGCACACGACGATAAACGCGGAGGTGTTGAGGATGAAATTGGGGGCCAGATCGTGGAAGTCCAGCCTGTAGTAGAACATGAGCCCGCAGACAAATGGGTGGAGGGAAAATCCCAGCCCGCGGACGAAAGGGGTAAGGAATACAACCCTTTCGTGGGGTTCGAGGGTAGGGACGATCTGCCCCGCATCTGGGAGCCAATGTGCGATATCTGCGGCCAGGTATCCGGCTTCCCGGAGCTTCGTAATGTTCTCCTCCGTAACAGAGGAGACCATCCACTTGCCTCCCGCTCCGGACATGTTTGGAGTGGTTTTGCGGAGAAAATGTGAACTTGGACACTGGAGCTCGAGTGCGCGAGAATGGATGGGCAGGGAAGAAGAAGGCGTGGGTGAAAAGAAGGAGTCCTTGTCCCTTTATAAGGGCGGAAGAAACTATGCACCTCCCCACCTGCCTGGTAAACTTGCTTATTCCCCAAGCACCGTGATTGATGGCGCGGTTGGGTTACCCACACCCGTATTGATGAGAATCTCGTGATAAGGGGAAACGATCTCTGCTTTGAAAAGACGTGCCAAGAAAACCGCCTCGCAATATGTGCAGTAGATGGTTGAGAAAAACGGTTCGAATAATGACTGGGCCATGGCGTGATGTCACGCTATGAAATTTGTCAGCAGATTAGATTTCTGGGATATTGTACTCTCTATGGTGGTATGTGGAATTTGTTTTGCAGAGCCGGACATGATCCTTGTGTTCAAAATCTTCTATGGAGTATTCGGAGGAAGAACCCGCCTTGCAATGCCAAAGACAATCTGCGTGCCGGACTCGTCGTCATTGAAGCCTGGTTCAGGGGCTACTAAGGGAGTCCTGGATTAGGGGGTCCCTAGACAGCCGTACTATATCCTTTGGCCGGACTGTTGGGCTATGAAGATACAAGATTGAAGACTTTGTCCCGTGTCTGGGTGGGACTCTCCTTTGCATGGAAGGCAAGCTTGGCAATTCGGATATGTAGATCTCCTCCCTTGTAACCGACTTTGTGTAACCCTAGCCCCCTCCGGTGTCTATATAAACCGGAGGGTTTAGTCCGTAGGACAACAACAATCATAATCATAGGCTAGCTTCTAGGGTTTAGCCTCTATGATCTCGTCGTAGATCAACTCTTGTAATACTCATATCATCAAGATCAATCAAGCAGGAAGTAGGGTATTACCTCCATCGAGAGGGCCCGAACCTGGGTAAACATTGTGTCCCATGCCTCCTGTTACCATCCGCCTTAGACGCACAGTTCGGGACCCCCTACCCGAGATCCGCCGGTTTTGACACCGACAGCAAATGTCCTAGCGGAAGGATTTAGTCGTGGAGCCATCGCAACTAGGTTAGCTTAAAGGGGTTAAACGGGACAAAGGACATAGAGTTTATGCTGGTTCGGCCCCTTGCGGTGAAGCTAAAGGCCTAATCTAGTTTGAGGTGGTATTGCTAGGGTTTCGATTACCAGGGAGAGAATACGCTTGACCTAGTTCTTGATCTCTTGTTTCTTGCCCTAAACCGCCGCCGAGTCGTCCCTTTATATACACAGGTTGACGCCTGGCGACTCACGGAGTCCCGGCCGGCTCATACACAACGTGTCCGGCTCGGTGACTAACTACGCATGCCTTACAACACAAATCATACATATACGGCGGTTCACACCTGTGGGCCTCAAGCTGCCTTTGGACTTTGGGCCTTCAACAAGCCTTCCTTGTGAACCATCATCTTCAAAATCTTCATGGGCCTTGTCATTATAACCCGCGTGTGGCATGACCCGGCCCCTCCTGGGTGGGTCATACCCAATAGTTATATCCCCAACAGTGAGGGATATGTGAATGATGATGATGATGATGATGTTGAAGCCTTCCCGGTGAGGATGTTGGAGGTGGCGGCCTCCTTCTTGTTGTTTCCTTCCTCCGGATCACTCCAGCGGCTAGGGTTCCTACTCCTGGACGATTTTCTGGTGTATCTAGGCATCTCCTCCACAATCCGTCTTCATAGGGTGAATATATTGACCCAGTAGCGGCGATGGCGTTCCATACGACCGCTCATACGAGATGCGGTCGTATGGGACGTTGCCTTTTGCTCTGGAGGCTTGGCGACGATTGCTTATTTGCCCACTTTGCTTCATTCTTTTATGGTAGGTGATTATCACTTTAAATACGTGATTCCACTACCATTTTACGGGATTTCTTCCATATAATATTATTTGGTCAAAAAAGTGTTATCTAAGGAAAACAACAAAGAGAATTCCGTGAACGTGGTAAAATTTCACAAAGCCTACTGAGTAGGCATAAAAACACTGGAAAAATATTCAGAATTCAGAGTCATCACATGTTAACACTCTGTGTTATAACAATTGACTTCTGACAATATTATCTAACGTCATACTCTCAATTTTGTTTTAGGACTACCGTTACACTTAACGATATGCTAAGATCCGGAAAACATGATCACCAACAACACTTGAGCTAGTCTTAGGGGCGAGACTAGGAATTTTATCTTACCATTTATCATTCCACATGTGCATATGATTTTTCCACTGAATCGCATATTACATGATCATAGCAATTATAGCATAGAATATAAACTCTTAATTATGAACATGGAAATATGATAATGCAATATCATTGCCTCTAGGACTAGGGAATATTTCCAACACTTCAGTCTCCATGTGCTCATCTTCAGGGCCGATTTGACATCAGCCCGGTGGACAATTCTCCCACATTCCAATCTGACATCAGTTCGAGGTCTTGGCGTGGAGCTAGGTCGATTGCCTGCCCCCCCCCCCTCCCCCGAGCTGTGTCGTCGGGTGCAACGAGAGATTCTCACCCTTGTCCTAAGCATAGTTTGCTATTGATGTTAGAAGGGGTGCGCCTCGTTACTCCTTGATTTGGTTTGACACCCAGCTTAAGAAGACTGGTTCAACGCTGGAGTCCACGGTATGCCCTAAGTCACTGGATCTAACATCCTACATAGGTGGCCAGCCGAATCGGCGGGAAGGCCACACTGCCAAAGACAAAGGCCCGTCCTGGCACAAAGGACATGCCATCCTGGCCTGATCGCTGATCTTGATCTCCATCGAATCACGACGACTACGTAGTGGGACCTGCATTGGCCATCAATGACGGAGTCGATTCTGGCGAATCTCGGGTAGGGGGGCGAGCTAGTAGCCTAGGTGTGATTGTAACATGGACGCGAGGTTTTACCTAGGTCCGGGATCTCTCAAAGACTTAACACCCCAAGTCATGCTTGTGTTTGTATTGATTTGGGATGGAGTACAAAGTAGGTGTTGATCTATCACGAGATTTTTCTGTCCCTTCTATGAGCCCTACCCCTTGGTTTGTATAGATACTAGGGGTTCTAGGGTTACTAATAAGTTGGCTACGTATAAGACAATCATATTTTAAAGGACCTCTAAGTCTTGGAGCAGGCGGCAAGTCTTCGGGAACATTCCTTCTACGCACACTGGGCCTTCTAGAGATGGCCCCTCGGTGGACTGCAATGGGGAGGGTCCACATTACGTTTGATATCTCTCATCCCCTTCTTTTACATTCATATGCAAAGTATTTTCTTTTCACTGCATACTCTTTAGACTTTCATGTGTACGGTGTTGCTTGACTTGTGATAATTGCTAAAACTTGACAAGAACTAAAGTTGGGAAAATGTTAAGTTTTTATTTGATCAAGTAGTCTAATCGCCCCCACCTCTAGCCTACTTATGATCCTTCAATGTTGATCTACCATGAGATTGTTCTGTCCCTTCTACATGACATATCCCTTGGTTTATATAGATACTAGGGGTCTAGGGTTACAAATAAGTGGGCTATGTATAAGACAATCCTACTGTATACAACCTCTAAGTCTTGGAGCAGCCGTCAAGCCTTTGGGAACATTCCTTCTACACGCCCTGGGCCTTCTAGAGATGGCCCCTTGGTGGGCCGCAATAGGGGGGTCCTCGGCCCGGCCCATCTGGCCAGGAGACAGGCATGGTGAGTGCCCCCTAGTCTGAGACACCATCACACACTCTAGCCGAGTTCCTACACCAGGCGATAAGAGATACGTTTTCTTACAAACACGGTACATGAATAAACGCTCTCACACATGTACATACACTTACTCATATGAATGCATACATGCACACCTTATCCCTATGAGCACAACAAGTGCCCGTTGTGGACGAAGACTTACATCCCATTCAAAGAATATTCTGTCACACCGAAACGTCAATCTATGGTCTGATTCTTAGGGGTGCTCCCAATGCTCTACCTTGTACAAGTGCTAAGGTTGTCATGTAGGTAAAAAAGATGACATGACAAGGTAATTAAGAGGAGAGAGATGGGTGTGGTGACCCCAAGAAGAAACAATCCAAGCGCGGGAACCTAGGGAAAACACTTAGATGAAAGAAGTCCATCAATGCATGGATAACTTTAGTTGCTAAATCATTAAATGAAGGATGCTTAGCTACAACAAGTTAAGCACCTTTGCATTGTGGACTTTAGTTGCTTAGCTCTTTAATGTGCTTAGCACCTCATCTAGGCTGGTCGTAATGAGAGTATCATAAGCGGTATCATGCATGCCAACTAGACATTTTGGATGATGTGGCACACAATTAAATGAGGAAAGAGAGGGTGTGGTATCTTATCATGATACCGTATCATATTAAATGTTGTACTACTTTGTGTCATGCATGGTAATTAATAAGGCAACCTAAGATACTACTACAACTTATAATACTATGCATTACAGAGGTAGTATCATATACTGGTATCATATGCATGATACTAGTACTCCATCCGTCCTTGAAAAAGTGTACTTCCAACTTTGTTGGAGGGTCAAACTATCTCAAAGTTTGACCTAGTTTGTGCAAAAATATGTCAATGATTGTGAAACCAAATAGGTATATAATGAAAATATATTTTATCATAAATCTAATGCTACTAAATTTATTTTATTTTGCCACGAACATGGGGAGCTTTAGTGCATAGCTAACATGTGATTACAATCTGCCCTTAGGCTACTAAGGAGAAAGGATGGACAACCCTCCAGCCAACAGTCTGAAACCAATAAGGAACATGCCCATTTAGCACATAGGTCTGCCATAGTATTAGCATCCCTTTGGACATATTTAACAGAAAAAGAGATAAAACTTGAAGACTTCTCCCCAATATCATCTAGAATAGGCGCAACAATTGACCTCGAACTGTCACGCGGCGACCAGAGGTTGACAACCTCTAAACAATCCACTTCCATCAGCACATGTGAGAAACCACGCAGCTGAGCGAAGATGACTCCCTCCCGTGGAGCTAAGGCCTCCGCAATGAGGAGATCTGTCACCCCCGAGAAAGGTTTACTCCATGCTCCCATGAACGATAGGTGAGATCGAGCCATCCCACCCCCTCCCGCACATCAAGCTTCATTGTTGATAGCACCATCCGTGTTAATCTTGATCCACCCCACATCCGGCGTGCGCCACTTGGCTCCTGACACACCACGCGTAGGCTTTGGAACATCAAGCATAATAAGATCATCGCGAACTGATTTTACCGCCTGCACTGGATCATATGACACCTTGTCATGAGTCCATCGATTTCGATCAGACCATATTGCATGCATAACAGTAATGATTTTGCATCTATCTTGGTCTTCGATGATATCGTCCATCAACACATCCCTTGCCCAAGTGGCAGGGTGTAGCCTTGGTAATTTCAAACCCAAGAAATCTCGGGCTGCTGTCCAAAACTGTTTGGCATGTGAACAGTTTATCAATGCATGTCGCAAATCTTCCACTGAAGCCTTGCATAAATCACACACTGTTGTCATCCGAATATGACGATGCGAAGAGTAGCGTAGTCCGGAAGAATTCTGCATAAGACCCGCCACCAAAACACACGGACTCTGGGAATAACCTTTAGTTTCCACAAGGCGATCCACATGGGTCTATCTGAATTGAAGTCTCCGCTATTGTTCCTTCCTCTAGAGCTGAGCGCTCTTTCCGAGTCACTAAAGCACGATAAGCCGTTTTGACAGAGTAGACACGGGACCTCTCCAAGTCCCATGCAAGATAATCCTCACCACCAGCCGATCTCAATGGTATATTCAAAATAGCATCCGCATCTGGTGCAAGAAAATTCCTTCGAACTAAATCCACATCCCACGTACCATTCTCATGATCAAATAATTCAGAGACACGATGTATAGGATCGTTCCCAATACGTCCCATGGGCTTGAGAGTAGTCGTGTTTGGTATCCAGTGATCCATCCAGATGGAGATGGACTCTCCATCCCCAACTCTCTTGATCAAACCTTGCTCCAGCGCAACTTGTCCTGAGATAATCGCTTTCCACGTAGCAGACGCCGAGCGAAGCGCTGTAGCCTCCATGAAACTACAGTTAGGAAAATACTTGCCTTCAAAACTCTAGAACACAAGGAGTCAGGGTGTGTCATCAGCCGCCACCCGTGCTTGCCGAGTAGGGCTATATTAAAAAGTTCAAATTCATGAAATCCCATGCCACCTTATGTTTTCGGTACAAAGAGATTCTTCCATGACAGCCAATGAAGAGATCTCCTGTCAATGTTGCTGCTCCACCTAATATTTGGCCATAGAGGAGGTTAATTGTGAGCAGACCCCCTTGGTCAGTTGAAAGCAAGTCATGCTGAAAGTAGGTATGGCTTGGACCACTGATTTGAGCAATACTTCCCTCCCAGCACACGCCAAGTTCTTCTCTGACCAACCTTGCATTTTACTCCGGCTTCTCTCACCAATATGAGAAAAACTTCCACTTGTGATCCTGCCGACTGCTGTTGGTAAACCCAAGTAGCGTTCGGTAAAAGCTTCGACAAAAATTCCTAGTGTTTGTTTAATCTCTGTCCTTAGCGGTGGTAACGCATTAGGACTAAGATAAACTGCACTCTTCTCCCAGTTTACTGTCTGTCCAGAGCAGGTAGCATAGATCCTGAGGATGTCATTCAATCTATTTGCACTTTCCACCTTTGCATTCATAAAGATCAAGTTGTCATCCGCAAAGAGCAAATGATTAACCCAAGGCGAGTGAACACTCACCCTAATGCCTCGGTTAATATATGCACCACCATAATAATTCATTAAGGATGTGAGGCCCTCTGCACATATAAGCAAGAGAAAATGAGATGCTGGATCCCCTTGTCGCAACCCTCTGGAGAGTGTAAAAAATGGCAAAAGTGAGTCATTTACCTTAAATGTGAATCTGACGGAGGTGACACATTTCATAATGTGACGCACTAACTTATCGCAGAACCCAAGTCTGACTAACATTGCCTCCAAATAATGCCATTCCACACGATCATAAGCTTTTCAACATGTCGAGTTTGACAGCACAAGAGGCTTGTTTACATCGCTTCTTTTTCTTCATTGCATGTACACTTTCATAAGCTACCAGGACGTTGTCAGTGATAAATTGCCCCGGCACAAAAGTACTTTGTTCCTCCCCAATTATCTCATCCATCAGCCCGCGTAACCTATTGGTGATCGCCTTCGCTGCAATTTTGTATAGGACCGGGCAAAGAGAAATTGGTCGGTATTGAGATATCTTCTAGGGATTCCGTACCTTGGGAATTAGAGTGATGGTTGTGTCATTGAGGCCCAACGGCAGCTCCCCCCCCCCCATTCAGAAAATCGAGCACGGCCACCGTAACATCACCGCCTAAAACATCCCAATGTCGCTGGAAGAAACCAGCGGTAAAACCGTCCACACCTGGCGCTTTCGACGACGCCATTTGGAAAAGAGCATTGCGTACCTCCTCCGTCGTGAATTCCTTCTCAAGTAAACCGTTCATAGCGTCATTAACACGAGGCGGAACAAATTGCAACATATCTGACATGTCGTTGTATCCCTGGGAATGATAGAGGTTCTGATAGAAATCCATAACCTCGGCCTCCACCTCATCAGGATCATCACAGACCGAGCCATCAGCTCTCTCCAAGGAGACAATTCTATTGCTTCGACTACACTGCGCTGCCTGAGATTGATAGTATTTTGTGTTCCGGTCTCCTTTGCGCAGCCAGTTAACTCTTGACCTTTGTTTCATCCACACCTCTTCTTGTCTTAAAATTTCTTGCAGTTGAGCCGCCACCCTGAGTTCTTCAGTGTTCGCCCCCCTCCCAATGGAGGCTGCTCTCAGCCGCTCCAACTGTTTCTGGAGTTTCTTCACCTTTTTGGCCATATTTCCAAACTCACGATCACCCCATGATCCGAGTCCACTTTGGACAGTTGTAAGTGCATGCACCACACCCTCCAAACCTCCACCGCCAGACTCGGATTGCCATATTTCTTTGACAAGAGAATTGTAATCACTATGAGTCTGCCAAATATTTTCATAACAAAACGGTCGCGGACCGTGTCGGCACCCTCTCACTTGTACCTTCTCAACTCAGATAGCATATAGCAGCGGTCAGATGCTGTTGAGCTGATATGCTTGACACATGAATACGCGTACAAGGATAGAAAATTAGCATTAACCAGAACACGATCAAGTCTAGCTTTTACATTGGTACTTCCTTGCTGCTTATTATCCCATGTAAAGGGAACACCTCTCCATCCAAGATCTTGGAAGGAGCAAAAATCAACTGCTTCAAGAAATGAGCGCATTTGCCACTCCGGCCTTGCGTGCTCGCTAAAATGCTCGGTTGCATACATGGTCTCGTTGAAATCGCCCATGCATAGCCACCCTTGATGCCGACCGCCATGCAATGTACGCAAAAACTCCTAGTTGTGGTGTCTATTTTTAGTTCGGGGTTCTCCGTAAAAACCTGTGAAATGCCAAGGTTCAGTCTGATCATTCCCCTTGACAAACACATCAATATGAGCCTTACTATAATTCTTGAGTTCAACATGCACGCTATCATTCCAGTATAGCCCAATGCCTCCACTAAGGCCACTACTATCAACAGCAAAATAGCCAGAAAAACCAAGTAAGTTTTTAAGACTTTCAACACGTTTTCCTTGAATCTTTGTTTCCATAACAAACAGAAGGGAGGGACCTTCCTGCTTCACCACTTTGCGAAGCTCCCGAACTGTCTCAGGGTTCCCAAGCCCTCGACAGTTCCAACTCAAACAATTCATTGGGACGGGCAGGGCTGCATAGCAGCCTCTGCCGAATTCTCAGGCGTTGGTTTCTTCTTTTCCGGTAGCCGATTGAACTCCCACTCGATCCCAAGATCTTCACCATCCCCCTGTTCCTTGGGACACCCCGGCTCAGGGTTCTGCACCCCCTCACCCGATGCTGTCAGTAGTAGGGGAGGTGCGCTGTCGACACGGCGATAAACCTGCTTTGGCGCCTCCTTTCTCTTGTTATTAATTTGATGGCATGAATGTTGGTCTATTATTATATAAATATGGTCAAACATAAAAAAATGACTTTCTAACAAAGTTGAAAGTACAATTTTTCAAGGACGAAGAGAGTATATGATACTTCTCATTACAACCAGCCTTAACACCAGTGTATTGGAGGAGGTCTTCGTGGGCTAGAGGTATCGCTGCTCTTCTAATCATCTGATCACATGTTGGTCGTCTAGAAATAGGGTTTTTGAGGAGTGTCTTGGTGTGACTACTCGCTCAAGTTCCACTACATCCACTTCCGTCCACTTGCTTCAACTAGTTTCTCTACAACAGAGGACCATCTTGTTTCCACCGTTATGGTTGAACATGTTGTTGTAACGGAGTTTCTGGTGCCCTTATATATTCAGACCTCTTTCTAGACATGTGCCATTGGTCCATACGCCTATGGTCTTTCTACTCTGTCGTATGCAATCTGCCATGTCAATAATCTTGTGATTAGTCTGGATTAAACTTAGTAGCAGGAACTGCTTAATCTCCGTGTATGCCAATGTCTACAATCTAAAAAAAACAGAAGCAAAAGAAACAGTAAAATCACCACGCTAGTGTAAAAATATCAAGCTGCCCCAACCTAAAAAAAGACAATTACAGCTAATCACCAGCAGAACACGGCCGCTCCTAATCAGAGTAAATTAAGCCATGGGCTAATCAGCTCGCTCCTCGTCCGCGTTTGATTCGATTTGATTTGGATCGGGTTTAATGCTCCATCCATCACTCACGCGGCTCGAAGCCCTTAATTAAGCCGTAAACAGCAGCTGGGGACGCGTGCTGCGTGCGTGCCGCGGTACGTATTTTTCGCGGCTCCCCAAGCGTTTCCCGGTAAACAAGTGCTGTTTGGTTAGCAGGGACGGCAGTAAAATAATGTTACTGCTGTCATGGGGCCGAGGGCTAGTAGGAGGAGGAGGAGATAAGGACGGTTGTGCTTATCGGTGGATGACAGGTGTTAGCGCCTAGTATAGTACCATGTGCTATTGCTACCCTAACCTAGCGCGTAGGGTAATTTGAGTACTCCCTAATTAGCACAAATCCATACGAATTCCCATGTGTTTAGGCCTCCTTTGATTTGAAGGAACCTGGTAAGATTTCTAGAGGATAGGATTTTTGTAGAAAAAATTCCTATGGAGCCCTTTGATTTGTAGGAATGGATTTCTGTTCTTATATAGGATAGGAATCAATCATTCACATTTTAGGGTCTCTTTGATTCGCAAGATTGTCAAAATGAAGGAATAGGAAAAATACAGTAATAGAATGGCATGTCCCATAGTATCCTACAGGATTTGAAAGAATGTTTGATAGCGCAGGGAAAACAAAGGAATTCTACAAAGAGGTTTGAGTGGATGGAAATTTTTCTCCAAAATGTAGTATAAATGGATCCTATAAAAAAATTCCTAAGGATGCCAATCCTACGAACCAAACGGGCATCACAGGAAGAATTTCTAAGGGTTAAAATCCTCCAAAAATGGTATGCAATTCCTTTGAATCAAATGAGCCCTTAAAGGAAAAAAACATTAGGCTAGACTCAATGAAAAAAATTATTTTTTATGAATCAAGTGACATCTCTTTTTTTATAGGTCATCTCATTTCCTATGATTTTCCTATTCCTATGAACCAAAGGAGGCCTAATTCTGCTAAACACACCATTGCAAAAATAAAATCAATCATCTTGAAAAGAATTTTGCTGATTGCAAAAATCAATCAACAACCCCTTTTTTTTATGGATCTGCACTATATCCCATGCATCAAGGCAAGTACACTGGAATAGTAGAGAGTACAGTACCGTTTTAAACATTTTGTTCAAAAAATCTAGTCGGTTAATGATACTAGTACAGTATTATTTGCAAGGAAGAGTTTCAGCAATATTGACTGTATTTAAGGCCTTAGCTAAGGCGATGACTTTACCACTAATGATGAGTCCAGCACGCAACAACCTTCGCCCACGTTCGTTAACGAGGCTTAACTAACTAACAAAGCGTCTCATCTCAGCTCCTAGTTTTACCGTTGAAAAGATGCTTGCAGTGAGATTGGGTTTCAAGTTTCATCGTCGTCAACAGTAAAAAGGGGCCCTCCCAGTCCCAGAGGAGAATAAACATATCTCGAGATTGGGATTTGATAGGGGGAGGGGGGCAGCCAGGTCAAAAAAGGCGAAAGTGAAAATTTGCTCGTGATATCTTTCGGGGGGTTATTTTTACTGTTTTTTTACTCCTTGTGATTAGGCCGGTCAGTGAGCGGGCAGTGAAAAGTCGTGAGCCCATGCGGCCGTCACATGCTCGCTCGCCGGTGCCTGGCTCCACTGCCCACTCTGCGTGGGGACCGCGCCCGAGGCGAGGGAAGGGTGGGATCCTCTGCGCGCGTAGGCTCCGGAGATTCAGCTACGTGTGGTGAGGCTGATGTGTGGCGTGTAGACCGATAGGTTTATGTATATGGAATATGATTTGTTTGTAAAGGATGATAATGACAACAGTAGAGAAGGCGGTGGAGCGAACAATGATAGTACGTGGAAGCTTTTCGATCTCAAAACAGTGCCGATGGGGCAACAAGCCGGCAATCATGTAACAGGATGAGGATTTGATGAGACACGATGGCGCTAGAAGGAAACAATTATACGCTCCTATCATTATCTGGTTGTCTTCAAAATATGTGTACCAGTATTAGGTTTACAAGCATATTTTGAAGACAACCATTATTAGGCAGCCCAGGACGCGTCCTGGTGAGTTGTGTCCTCCTCGGCCCACCTCCGATGCTCCTCTTCTGTATATAAATCATTTTGACCTATGAAAAAATAAGAAAAGGACTTTCGGGATGGAGCGTCGTCGTCTCGAGGCGGAACTTGGAGAGAAGCACTTTTGCCCTCCTGTGGAGTGATTTCGCCGGGGGAACTTCCCTCTCGGAGGGGGGAATCAATCCACTTGGGTGCGCCAGGCAGCCCAGGACGTGCCCTGGTGAGTTGTGCCTTCCTCGGCCCACCTCCAGTGCCCCTCTTCTGGTATATAAGTCATTTTGACTTAGAAAAAATAAGGAGAGGACTTTCGGGACGGAGCGCCGCCGTCTCGAGGCGGAACTTGGGCAGGAGCACTTTTGCCCTCCGGTGGAGTGATTTCGCCGGGGGAACTTCCCTCCCGGAGGGGGAAATCATCGTCACATCATCACCAACAACTATCTCATCTTGGGGAGGGCAATCTTCATTAATATCTTGAACAACACCATCACCTCTCAAACCCTAGTTATCTCTTGTGTTCAGTCTTTGTATCAGAACCTCATATTGGTACTTGTGGGTGACTAATAGTGTTATTACATCTCGTAGTTGATTACTATATGGTTTATTTGGTAGAAGATTATATGTTCATATCCATTATGCTATTTAATACTGTTGGGGAATGTAGTAATTTCAAAAAAAATTCTACGGACATGCAGGATCATGGTGATGCATAGCAACGAGAGGGGAGAGTGTCGTCCACGTACCCTCGTAGCCCGTTAAGCGGAAGCGTTATGACAACGCGGTTGATGTAGTCGTACGTCTTCACGATCGACCGATCCTCAGTACCGAACGTACGACACCTCCGCGTTCAGCACACGTTCAGCTCGGTGACGTCCCGCGGACTCACGATCCAGTAGAGCTCAGGGAAGAGTTTCGTCAGCACGACGGCGTGGTGACGATTTGATGAAGCTACCGCAGCAGGGCTTCGCCTAAAAACCGCTACAGTATTACCGAGGTGGATTATGGTGGAGGGAGCACCGCACACGGCTGGGAGAGATCTTTACGATCAACTTGTGTGTCTAGAGGTGCCCCCTGCCCCCGTATATAAAGAAGCAAGGGGGAGAGGCGGCCGGACAGGAGGAGGCGCGCCAGGGAGGAGTCCTACTCCCACCGGGAGTAGGACTCCCTCCTTTCCTAGTTGGAGTAGGAGAAGGGGGGAGGAGGAGGGAGAGAGGAAGGAAAGGAGGGCGACCCCTCCTTGTCCAATTCGGACTAGAGGGAGAGGGGGCGCGCGGTCTGCCCTGGCCGCCCCTCCTCTTCTCCAATAAGGCCCATCTTGGCCCATTAAACCCCCGGGGGGTTTCCGGTAACCCCTGGTACTCCGGTAAAATCCTGATTTCACCTAGAACACTTTCGATATCCAAATATAGGCTTCTAATATATCAATCTTTATGTCTCGACCATTTCGAGACTCCTCGTCATGTCCGTGATCAAATCCGGGACTCCGAAGTACCTTCGGTACATCAAAACATATAAACTCATAAAACCAATCGTCACAGAACTTTAAGCGTGCGGACCCTACGGGTTCGAGAACTATGTAGACATGACCGAGACACGTCTCCGGTCAATAACCAATAGCGGAACCTGGATGCTCGTATTGGTTCCTACATATTCTACGAAGATCTTTATCGGTCAAACCGCATAACACTATATGTTGTTCTCTTTGTCATCGGTGTGTTACTTGCCCGAGATTCGATCGTCGGTATCCAATACCTAGTTCAATCTCGTTACCGGCAAGTCTTTACTCGTTTTGTAATACATCATCACGTAACTAACTCATTAGTTATCATGCTTGCAAGGATTATAGTGATGTGTATTACCGAGAGGGCCCAGAGATACCTCTCCGACAATCGGAGTGACAAATCCTAATCTTGATTTATGCCAACTCAACAAGTACCATCGGAGACACCTGTAGAGCACCTTTATAATCACCCAGTTACGTTGTGACGTTTGGTAGCACACAAAGTGTTTCTCCGGTATTCGGGAGTTGCATAATCTTATAGTCATAAGAACATGTATAAGTCATGAAGAAAGCAATAGAAGTAAACAAACGATTAAGTGCTAAGCTGACGGAATGGGTCAAGTCAATCACATCATTCTCCTAATGATGTGATCCCATTGATCAAATAAAAACTCATGTCTATGGTTAGGAAACTTAACCATCTTTGATCAATGAGCTAGTCAAGTAGAGGTATACTAGTGACACTATGTTTGTCTATGTATTCACACATGTATTATGTTTCTGGTTAATACAATTCTAGCATGAATAATAAACATTTATCATGAAATAAGGAAATAAATAATAACTTTATTATTGCCTCTATGGCACATTTCCTTCAAATACCCCTCTGATCATAAGCATGATTATCATTTGTGAGTAGTTACTTTTTTTCTTGAGGTCACGGGAGAAATCTTGTTGCAAGTAATCATGTGAACTTGATATGTGTTTGATATTTTGATGATATGTATGTTGTGATTCCCTTAGTGGCGTCATGTGAATGTCGACTACATGACACTTCATCATATTTGGGCCTAAGGGAATACATTATGAAGTAGTTATTAGATGATGGGTTGCTAAAGTGACAGAAGCTTAAACCCTAATTTATGCGCTATTTCGTAAGGGGTGATTTGGATCCAAAAGTTTAATGCTATGGTTAGATTTTATCTTAATACTTTTCTCGTAGTTGCGGATACTTGCGAGGGGGTTAATCATAAATAGGAGGTTTGTTCAAGTAAGAACAACACCTAGGCACCGTTCCACCCACTTATCAAATTATCAAAGTAGCGAACACGAATCAAACCAACATGATGAAAGTGACTAGATAAAATTTTCGTGTACCCTCAAGAATGTTTTGCTTATTATAAGAAACCGTTTTGGCCTGTCCTTTGCCACAAAAGGATTGGACTATCTTGCTGCACTTTATATACCGTCACCGTTACTTGCTCATTACAAATTATCTTGCTATCAAACTACTTGTTATCGACAATTTTAGTGCTTGCAGAAATTACCTTACGAAAAACCACTTGTTATTTTCTTCTACTCCTCGTTGGGTTCGACACTCTTACTTATTGAAAGGACTATGATTGATCCCCTATACTTGTGGGTCATCAAGACTCTTTTCTGGTGCCGTTGCCAGGGAGTGAAGCACTCTTGGTAAGTGAAAATTGGTAAGGAAAAATTATTACTATGTGCTGAAATTTATTGTCACTTGTTACTATGGAGAATCATCCTTTGAGGGGTTTGTTCGGGGTATCTTCACCTCGACCGAAACCATAATTAGTTGCCCCTCAACCTACTGCACCTATTGAAAATATTGGTTATGAAAATCCTTCGGGTATGATAGAACAACTGCTAACTAATCCTTATGCGGAAGATAGAACTGAACATCATAATATGCACTTGATGTATGTGGATGAAATTTATGGATTATTTAAGCTTGCAGGTTTATCCTGAGATGAAGGTAAGAATAAGGGTTTTCCTTTATCTTTGAAGGGAAAATCATTGACATGGTATAGGCTATGCGATGATATTGGATCTTGAAATTGAAATCGATTGGAACTGGAATTTCACCAAAAAAAATATCCTATGCATCTAGTTCATCGTGATCGGAATTACATATATAATTTTTGGCCTCGTGAAGGATAAATTATCACTCTAGCTTGGTGGAGGCTTAATTCAATATTATATTCATGCCCTAATCATGAGCTCTCGAGAGAAATTATCATTCGGAACTTTTATGCTCGACTTTCTCGTGATGATCAATCCATGCTCGATACTTCTTGTATTGGTTCTTTTATGAAGAAGACTATTGAATTTAGGTGGGATCTTTTAGAAAGAATTAAATGCAACTCTGAAGATTGGGAACTCGACGAAGGTAATGAGTCAGGTATTAAGCTTGAGTTTGATTGTGTTAAATCTTTTATGAATACCGATGCATTTCAAAAGTTCAACACTAAATATGGGCTTGACTCTGAGATAGTTGCCTCTTTTTGTGAATCATTTGCTACTCACGTTGACCTCCCTAAGGAGAAGTGGTTTAAATATCACCCCCCTGTTAAAGAAGAAATTAAAAAACCAGTCGTAGTTAAAGATGAAACTATTATTTACAATGTTGATCCAGTTGTGCCAACTGCTTATATTGAAACCCACCTTTCCCTGTTAGGATAAAGGAACATGCTAAGGTTTCAACTATGGTTCGCAAAAGTAATATTAGAGCACCTAAACCTGTTGAACAAATCAAGGTAGAACCTAGTGTTGCTATGGTTAAAGATCTTCTGGTAAAAAATATTGATGGACATGTTATTTACTTCTGTGATGAAACTGCTAGAAATTGCCAAACCTGATGAGAAAGATAAACATAGACCTGTTGTTGGCATGCCTGTTGTCTCGGTCAAAAAAGGAGATCACTATTATCATGGTTTATGTGATTTAGGTGCTAGTGTGAGTGCTATTCCTTTTACCTTATACCAAGAAATTATGAATGACATAGCACCCGCTGAATCAGAAGACATAGATGTTATTATTAAACTTGCTAATAGAGACACCATCACACCACTTGGGATTGTTAAAGATGTTGAAGTCTTATGTGGGAAAATAAAATATCCTATTGATTTTCTTGTCCTTGGTTTCCCACAAGATGATTTTTGTCCCATTATTTTTGGAAGACCCTTCTTGAATACTGTTGATGTTACTATAGACTGTCATAAACAAATTGTCAGTGTTAGCTTTGGTGAAGAGTCTCATGAATATAGTTTCTTCAAGTTTAATAGACAACCTTATAAGAAAGAATTACATAGTAACGATGAAATAATTGGTTTTGCTTCTATTGCCGTGCCTAGCAAAATAAATATGCATATACAA
>NC_041380.1:94887098-94945874 GCF_002162155.2 Triticum dicoccoides | reverse complement strand
CATGCTAGAAATCAACAATATATGACATGTCTGACATACCATCAAATTTGATGTAAAAAGGAGCTTGTAATGACTTTTTATTGATCTTATCATGAACGGTTAAATGCAACATTGGAAAAAATATTGACCCTATATCATGGCTCCATGGTAAAATCATGAAACGTACGAGTTGCTAAAAGCAACTAATTTTGGGAAATAATAGTTCTGGCAGCTACCAACTCATGGTATTTTTTTCGAAGCTCTGATTACTAGTAGATCATATGAGCTCTTCTACAAGGTATGTTTGTTTGTAAAAGCTTGTCAAACATCTATTGGCAAAAAAAAGCTTGTAAGAGCATCTACATCCACGTATGACATTTTCGGCCCCTCAAATGCCCGTGGACGCACCCACGGATGGTGATCGGGCATACCTCAAATTTCAATTGTTGCATTCGGACATCTCATACTCGATTCTTATATCCATATAAAGACATGCAAAATGAAGTAGAACCTACATACTACGTCGGAGATCACGACGATCTTCATGCCCGGCTTGGGCAGCATGGACGGCAGCTGCAGCTCCGGCCTCCTCCGCCTCTATCTCCGCGTCGAGTTCAGCGAAGAGCGCGTTGGACTCCGTCTGCTCCCGCCGAAGGAACATCCGATTGGCCTCCACACAGGGCTCATCCTGGATGGACTCCAAGATGGCCTGCTGCCCGACCATCTCGTTGGACTGGGCGACGGCGAACTTCGCCTCCGCCTGTTCCATGTTGAAGGCCGGCAGCTGCTGGTCCGGTTCTTCTGGCTCTTCCGCCTCCCCCACCTCCATCGGAGGCATCTCCCCCTCCTCCTTTTCCCTTGTCTACTCCTCCTCCTCCTTCGGCTCCGGCCAGTCCAGAGGCAGGCCGACAACAATGAGGGTGGCGCGCGCGGCTTGCCTCGCCCGAATCTCATGATGGATCTCATAGCGGTGCTTCGGTATCAGCATGGCGTAGTAGGTGATCTTGCTTCGGACCATGGCGGAGTGCCGGAGCGCGGGCGCAGCGTCCGACCTTGGGCAGAGCGCCAGAGCGGGAGAGGGAGGAGCTGGATGGGCTCGAGCTGGCGATGCAGAGAGGGAGAATGGGGTGGGTTAGGGTTGTGGGACGCAGGCCGACTTAAATAGCCGAATTTGATCTTGGGCGGCGAGCCGAAGCGGCGCCACGCGACGTTCACACCGCGGCGTTCGTCAGACCGTCGGGTTTCCAGGCGTTTCCGCATGGGACCCCACCGTCAGACCGACGTGGCGGACGTGCCCGGACGCCTCATATCCGCCCCATATTTAGGCTTGATATGAGGGTGCCGGTCTGCCCGGGCGTTTGAGGGCCATTTAAGAGGCCCGTTTGGGTCAAAAAATCATGATCGCGCGGTCTGTCCGGACATTTGAGATGGGTTTAGGGGTCCGGTTGTAGATGCTCTTATCGTGCACAGTTCGTCCAACTATTGTGGTCGTCTGTTTAGCAACGTTGGGGCTGTTTGGATTGTGACTATCTTTGTCATATATTGCCACATGATTTTTGCCACACTTGCCTTAGTTGAGTTGCTCAAATTGTTAGACACACTTTGGCTTGTCTAAAAAATCTTGCCACACTTTTTATATCTATGACATGTGAGGTTCACCACTCATAAAAAAAATCCTTGCCTTAGGTGTAGCTAAAACCAAACACCTACCTAATTTGATCAAAATTACCTAAGATTAGGTGTGACTGAGAACTAAGGCCCTGTTTGGTTCATAAGTCCTAGGACTTTTTCTAGTCCTAACTAAAAAGTCTCTAGTCCCTAAAAAGTCCCTCTCTGTTTGTTTTCAGGGACTAAAAAGTCCCTAGTCCCTCTCTACAGGTTATTAAATGACCATGTTACCCCTAGTATATAGAAAAATAACAATCAAACAATATTATGGGGTGGCGGGCCAATGGGTGTATGCAGGGGCATTGTTGAAAAAGTCTCAAAAAGTCCCCAAAAGACTCTCCTTAAGAGTCTTCTCCATTTAGTCCCAAAAAGCAACTTTTAGTCCCTAGTAGTCCCTCCCGTTTGATTAAAAAGTCTAAGAGGGACTTTTTTAGTCCCTACACCAAAAAGTCATTGGAAACAAACACCCCCTGTTCATTTAGTCTCCAAAAGCAACTTTTAGTCCCTAGTAGTCTCTTCCGTTTAATTAAAAAAATTTAAGAGAGACTTTTTTTAATTCCTACACCAAAAAGTCCTTGGAAACAAACACCCCTAAACAGCCCCGTTCATTTCAAAGGAACAACAGCCCCGTTCATTTCAAAGGAACACCGTCCGCCACAAACCACTCCGCACAGAATCCAGCGTCCACGTCCCAAATCCCCAAAAAACCCAAGCTGAAACAAGCGCCTCAATCCTACCATCAGTTCCATCACTGTTCATTCCCTCTTCATGCTCGCTCGCTCGCCCCTAGCTCAGCACACAGCAGTAAAAGAATAGTTCTTTTCTCCCTCCAAACAAATAAATCTGAAACAGTGAGAACTAAACCTGAAATACATTACAGAAAATATAGAAAATGTCCTCTATCTAAAAGAAAACAAAAGGACAACGACAGTGCACACTCACTCCTCTCTCTCTCACTGTCTATCTAAAGAAAATAAAATGGAAATCTCCTTCTAAAAAAATGAAAATAGAAAAGCAAGGAGAGAGAGAAAGAGAGGTGAGGGTGAGAGGAGAGAAGTAGAGAGAAGACCAGGGGGGAGAGCAGAGACAGAAGAGAGAGCCAGCAGCCTCTCTCTCCACCCCTCCTCTCCAGATGCTCTCCCTGCCGCCGCCGCCGCCTCCCCGCGCGCTCCACCGGCCCGCCCCAGCCGCCGGGTAGCCAGCCCGGGCCACCGACGGCCCGCGCCGCCCCGATGGGCCGCGGCGGCGCGCGCGACGGCGCCGGCCCCGCCGCGGCCGCCGCGCCCCCCTGGCACTCGCTCCCGGACGAGGTCCTGGAGCACGCCTTCTCCTTCCTCCCCGCCGCCGCCGACCGCGGCGCCGCGGCGGCCGTCTGCCACGGCTGGCTCGGGGCCGAGCGCCGCTCCCGGCGCCGCCTCGCCGTCGCCAACTGCTACGCCGCCGCACCGCGCGACGCCGTCGACCGCTTCCCCTCCGTCCGCGCCGCCGAGGTCAAGGGCAAGCCCCACTTCGCGGACTTCGGGCTCGTCCCGCCCGCCTGGGGCGCCGAGGCCGCGCCCTGGGTCGCCGCCGCCGCCGAAGGCTGGCCGCTTCTTGAGGAGCTCAGCTTCAAGCGCATGGTCGTCACCGACGAGTGCCTGGAGATGATCGCCACCTCCTTCCGGAACTTCCAGGTCCTGCGCCTCGTCTCATGCGAGGGATTCAGCACCGCCGGCCTCGCCGCCATTACCGAAGGTTGCAGGTGAGGCCCCGACTTTGGCGGTCAAGCTTTGAGCTAAGACGGGAGATTTGGGCGCTTCTTTGCTTCCTTCTCTTGCAGATTTGAGCCTTGTTCGGTCATTTGAGCTTTCGGTTTTTGTGATCTAACTAGTTCTTGGTTCGGCTAAAATGATTACATTTTCTCTGCTTTTCCTCAAAATGGTTCAACGATTTTGAACTAAACAACTGATTTTCTTGTGTGCGTATCATTTGGTACTTCTTTGAAATAGATGCAAGTTTCAGTTAAGATTTGATCTACTCCTAGTTTAAGTGTGAAAGGATTTGATCTATTCGAAGGAGGTGCTATTGTTATTTCTCTCCTAATACGCTCAAGTGTGTTCTTGTGCTAGTCAAACGAGTGTCATGTCTTTCAAAGCTTTGAACTGTGATTTGCAAACTAGCCTTCATCCTGTTCTCCAGAAGCTTTGGCCCATGTTTGATTGCATTGTGTGAGCATGACCTCTGGTGAACGGATCTGTGGGATTGGCAGACGATATATATCTATCTGTGTACCAATGATGGATGCATCCCTTTTTCTCTTTTTGCCAAAAGGATGGAATTATTTCTAGTTTAATTAAAACCAATCAGATGCGCCTTTACTTAAAAAAATGTATGCCCCCACGTCATGAGCCCGAGGCACCGGATCTCGCTTGAATTGTTCTCCTTTCCATTTTTCAGTTACCTTCGCGTGTGTTTGTGGACTTGCCCTCCTGATTTGAGCTTCTAGATTCTAAAGAAACATGTCTTTAGCATGTTCTGAAGATATGGATCCCCATTTCTGTGGTTTTCCCCTTTTTTGGGGGGATTCTCAAGGGAGAATGTGATATTTGCTCCAGTGCTCATAATGCCTGCATATAATGGATTAGTGAAACAAGCAACTTTGATCCCTTCCTTTGTATAGTCTGATTAGTTGAGCTTGCGGGAATCCCTTAGACAGAAAGTAGGAATTTATAAGATCCGTACCTTTTAAAAAGGAACTTGAAGGATTTGGTACGTAGGAATTTGGATAGAAATCCATAGTACTTAATGTGCACTACCAGTACTGTTTTGATAGTTTTGAGTGATAGGAAAGTATTAAGCTGTGAGGAAAGGCTAATGATGTTTGATCAGCTTTTGATACTATTGTGTTATCCTGTGCAAACATAGAAGAGAGTCTGCAGTAACTGAATGTGCATTGTTTATATTCTAATCCGATGCCATATATGCAGGTGCATAACAAATCATTAGACTGAACCTTGGTAATACAGATTGTTGTAATCAGTACTGTTTATCGACTATCGTCGAGAAAGAGAGTACAGATACATTTTTTTCTCGTCGAGAAAGAGAGTACAGATACATTTTTTTCTATCTGAAAAACAAACGCTACATTCACTTGTGAGTGTTCTGTCGATTCTTGGACCTACTATTCAGTTGTCCTTGAGCTTTTCTCACGTCTTCGTCCTAGAAATTTTTGACTACATAGATGTGAGTGCGCACACTTTGTATCATTTGGACTGGACATGACATGGTAATGCAATTTAGTTTGTTAGAAGCACTTTCCTTGTTCTTGTTTTGATAAATAATTTGGTATGTGTGAATTCAACATTTGATGAATCCCTCAATATCTTGTTTTGGATGAGGTTGATAGTTAACATAATTGAATCTAAGTTGGGTAGTTCATATTATTTTTCTTTCCTAAAAAAATATGCTGTGGTTTGGAAGTGGTTGGTCTGATGAGGGGGGCCCAGCTCTAGATCCAATTTATGGCAGAGCTAGCTAGCTCATACTAATCATATCCTGAGGCTGCAAATAATGGAGATCTTAGCAAGTGTCCTTGTCAGCCAAGAAAAACCTGATACTTACCATTATTTTGCATCCAAAATAAGTTCCTGGACTGCCGCCTGATAATCATGGAGACTTTAGGTGTGTGCTGTTATACATTATTGAAGTTGATGTGTCCTGCGTAAAATTGCATTTTGTGAGCATTGAAGTATTTGAGTGTTTCTATTGTTACCTTTTTCATTGCTCTGTCTATCTGTATCGGTTTGCTTGTGATTTATCCAGTAATTCTCTTCTTGTTGCTGCTGTGGCTAGCTTAAATCTGTTGATATAGTATGCTTGAGAATATGGGAAAGGACACTAAAATAGTGGACATAGGTGCTGTAACCGCAAAGGCAAAGCAAACCTTATATGCTGAAGACTGATTTTTGCTAATGGTGCTTTACACTGATGTTCCTGTGAAGCACCTTGGTTTGTAAATCATATAACTTGTTCCAGATGGCTCAATCTCCATGAGTCTCTAGATACTAGATAACACAAATTTACTGTAAATGTTGACTTTAAAGTTTTCTGAGCAGTGAGCACACAAAAAACTGATACAACTGGAGTAAGAACATGAACAAAGATCAGTTGAACCCTGAATGAAGCAATACAATGCTGTATCCATTTTCATTATCATGATCTTTGTAATGCCATAGCCTATTGTACCTGCAGTTATTTGTTACTTCCTCATAAGTTGCCTTGATTCTTCCACCAAATACTCATATGGACTTTGTTTCTCAAGTGATGTTAGTGTTGGTAATGGACTAATGGGCAACTCTTGTTCTGCTTTCATCATTCTTTTTAGATATGGTTCATCGCCTATCGTGAAGTTCTAATTTCTTTCTACTCCATGCTGCAGAAATTTAAGAGAACTTGACCTGCAAGAGAACTACATTGAGGATTGTTCCAGTCATTGGCTCAGTTACTTTCCGGAATCCTTTACTTCTCTGGAAACTCTGAACTTTTCATGCTTAGAAGGGGAGGTCAATTTCGCTGTACTCGAGCGGCTAGTGAGCAGATGCCGCAACCTCAAGACTCTGAAGCTCAACAATGCTATCCCTCTTGACAAGGTTGCTAGCCTTCTTCGTAAGGCTCCGCAACTAGTAGAACTCGGAACTGGCAAATTCTCTGCTGAGTACCATTCAGATCTCTTTGCAAAGCTCGAAGCGGCATTTGCAGGTTGTAAAAGCCTGAGAAGGCTCTCTGGGGCTTGGGATGCTGTGCCAGATTACCTGCCAGCATTCTACTGTGTATGTGAAGGCCTCACATCACTCAATCTGAGTTATGCTACTGTGCGAGGCCCTGAGCTAATAAAATTTATTAGCAGATGCAAGAATCTGCAGCAATTATGGGTATGCTACTTGTGCTTTTAGTATTTATCAACTTCAATGCCCACACTATTTTGCAAATATACACTCACATTGCTTAAGTGAATATTGCCATGAATGCTTGATAATGTCCCTTTGAATGTAAGCTAGGATCTCCGTATTGGCATAAACAGAAACAACTATGGTTTTCTGCCACTTTCCAGTTCTTTGCCAACCACTGCAAGATATTTACTTGCCCCACAACAGTGTAGTTCTTAAAACTGAATTATGATCAATGTCTCACTATCCATGTTTTCTTCATTAATATTTGCTTCATTGAAAAGTTTAAGCTGTGTTTTTCAGGTGATGGACCTAATCGAAGACCATGGTCTAGCTGTCGTGGCAGGCTCTTGCAGTAAACTGCAAGAGCTGCGGGTCTTCCCGTCTGACCCTTTTGGTGCCGGGCAAGTTTTATTGACTGAAAGAGGCCTTGTTGATGTTTCTGCCAGCTGCCCCATGTTGGAGTCAGTTCTCTACTTCTGCGGCCAGATGACGAATGAGGCCCTCATTACAATCGCAAAGAACCGTCCCAACTTCACTTGCTTCCGGTTATGCATCCTTGAGCCCCGTACTCCAGATTACGTCACACGGGAGTCTCTTGATGCTGGCTTTAGTGCCATTGTGGAATCATGCAAGGGCCTTAGGCGCCTCTCTGTGTCTGGCCTTCTCACAGATCTCGTGTTCAAATCAATCGGTGCAAATGGTAATTGTCTTGAGATGCTGTCAATCGCCTTTGCTGGGAACAGTGATCTTGGCCTGCATTATATCCTCTCTGGCTGCAAGAGCCTGAAGAAGCTGGAGATCAGGGACTGCCCATTTGGAAATAAGCCGGTGCTGGCAAATGCTGCCAAGCTGGAGACAATGCGATCCCTTTGGATGTCGTCGTGCTCATTGACCCTGGGCGCATGCCGACAGCTTGCAGAGAAGATGCCCCGCCTTACCGTGGAGATAATGAACGATCCTGGAAGAACATGCCCTGTGGAGTCACTTCCGGATGATAGCCCGGTCGAGACATTGTATGTGTACCGGACAATTGCCGGTCCAAGGTCCGACACACCAGATTACGTCCAGATTGTTTAAGGGTACAGTGGTGTATTCATTTTCAACCTGGATTGGATTGGTACCTTCAACACCTTCCTAGCATAACATAGAATTTTTCTGTCAAGTAGAAAGGCTGGTGGTTGGATGAAGCTGTCGTAAAATCTCGACTCGGCAAGTGTAGGATGAGACTGGAGGCCTTTTCAGGTGTTAATAACTGTAGGAGGCTGTGGGTGGATTACAGAAACTGCTAGATAGCGTTATGAGAAAACGTTGGTTTGTTTTCTTTAGCGTGTTTAGTTCTTTTATGTATAAAGATATGGCACCATTTTAATCTTGTATTGTACTGTACTACTGCTGGATAAACTGTACCTGGAGCTGAGTTTTTGTCATCCCTACTTTTTTGGCCCCGCCTTTCAGATTATGTGTTGTTCTGGATGCTAAATAATTATGGTCGTCTGGTGTTCTCTTTGTTCACGGAAACTGTGACATCTGAGTGCCTGGCCTTGGGTTTATGGTTATGCATGGAAGCACAAATTTGCTCCTTGATTGCAACATCTGAGTGCTGGCTGATAGTAGAATGTAGCAAAATATGGATAGAAGGACTTAACTTTTGGTTGCTTGGCTAATCAAAAGATGCTAAATGAACCGGGTTTGACCCACTTGAAGATTAGATGGCTGATCATTTGACCCCATCTTCAGATATCACATAGAATTTCATTCATCTAGTACTCCCTCCGTAAAGAAATACTCCCTCCATCCCGAAATAGGTGACTCAATTTTATACTAACTTCAGTTGAGTCACTTATTTTGGGACAGAGGGAGTATGTCACAGTAGTTTGTAAGAGAAACATCTGCAGTTCACAGTTACTAGAGATTGATTGCGATTGAGCAATTTCAGCAAGAGCGTCAATGGAGCAATGCATTTAACTGATGCTACATAATAGAATGTCGCTTACTTGTTCTTGACATCAAAATCCAAGCTCCTATGCTGGATAGCAGGATTATTCAGGATCGTATTTTCATAGGAGCTTGATATCTGACACCAACAATATCACACCTGTCTGTCACCTGCGCCATGCCATGCAACTCGAACTGCATTCATTTCTGCAATCAAAAGGTCAAGTACTTGCCCAGAGGAATCAGAAGGCATCTAATGTGCGGAAGCATAACAACCCGAGCGTACCAGTACTTGGATTCTTCAGCGCATTTGTGTTTATGTCAGACTTGGGTACCATGTGCCAATCCTTGTAGCTCTTCGACACTCAGGGGTTGTTTGGATACCGGAATCATGGACTACGTTGCATGGATACTTGGATGCGTATCGGATACACGATATGAGGATACGTCTGATACGTAAATTTTCTAAACACATGAATACGGAGATACGTTTATATATAGATATTACATATATTAATTATTAAAAATAAGGAAGAAAATAAGGAGCTTCCAGGTCAAAGAATGCCTCAGTAGGATTACCCCCTTTCTTTTCTTGCACTTGGTCCACTTTCATTAATTAGCAGTGGAATTTTTCTAGGTTTGTTGTTTCAATCAGTGCATCAATTCTCTCCTGCCCACCTCTCAATTGAATAAGAACATTGCCAGTTATGTTTTGACATGAACTGAGGCCCATCTTGGGAATCTTCAAAAGGTGCGCCTTTACTATTGAGGGGATTTCACATCGAACAAGGGGTTTGATGTATCCAAAACGTATCGCAGAAGTATCCCAGGAGTATCAAACATTATTTTCTTTTTTTTAAAAAAAAATTAAAAAATCAAGGGATACTTACGGGATACATATCGGGCCGTATCGGGGCAGTATCCGACAGGATACACACTTTCTGAAGTATCCGCGCAACATAGATCATGGAGAACCACCTCTCGTCAAGGGCTTAATGGTGTAACAGCTTCAAACCTTATTTGGATTATATAACGAATCCATAGATATGTAAAATTGAATTTTATGGGAGAACAGAAATTCAACTTTTAAATTACTAACATCCATTTTTTTTGAAAGATCCAGCTTGGCTGGCTTCATAGATTTAGCAGGTGGAACAAGATACAAAGTTGATCAAAAGATCAGAGAAGCAAAAAAAAGGCAAGGGTTTTCTAGGGGTGACATGCCACCCCCTCTGAACCATGGTCTTTAAGTTTTTATCTCGCAACTAAATCCCCGAACGGGGGCTCGATGACTTTGGCTCCTGCTAGGCACCATTGCGCCATGTTTTGCCTAATTGCCCTGATGATGTCTGATGGTTCCGCCTTCTTGTCTCTGAAGATACAATTGTGTCTCGCACACCATAGCTCCCAGGTGGTTGCCATGATCATGGTTCTTACTCCTTTTTTCCCGTCTCTGTCTGTGCGGGAGATGATTCTTCTGATTGTCGATGGTGTGTGAGTTTGCTCTCTCCCCTGGGGGGCAAGCGAAGAGCGGCCCCTCCATCTTGCTACCTCTGCCCAGACTGTGTGCGAGAGCTGGCGGTTCCAGAAAAGATGAACGGATATTTCCAAGTTTCTCACGCAAAAATGACAGAAGTAGGAGTTAGGCCAGCTGCGGCGCTGCAATCTATCATTGCACCAAAGCTTGTCCAAGTGAAGCAGCCACGAGAATATCTTTAACTTTCCAGGGGCCCAAACTTTTCAGATTGTAATCTTCATATCTGTGGATGGCATGCTGTTAAACTGAATTTTGTACGCCGAGGCTGTGGAGTAGTTTCCGTTGCTGCCATGTCCATCGAATCATGTCAGCCCGCTACACATTCAATATTCTCCCTTGCTCTCTGTATTTTCTCGCCAAAATAACAACATCAGTGACAATGTGCTCCCAATTTCCATGTTGCAAGTCACCGATCCACTGCTCGTTCAATAAAGCTTCAGCAACTATCCGATTTTTCCTTCGCGAGTGTTTAAACAGAGCAGGGAAGGAGAGGCAGAGCGGTTGGGTCCCAAGCCAGTTGCATGTCCAGAATTTCATTGTTCTGCCATCTCCGATCGTTACCCTGGTGGCCGAGGAAAAGAGCTCTCTATCTCCTTGATCGCCGGGGATGGGGAAGCCATTCCATGATCGATCTGGTTGGGACCAGGCCAACCACAGCCACCACAGCCGCAGTGCCCTACCGAACAGTTGAAGGTCTTGAAGGAAATATGCCCTAGAGGCAATAATAAAGTTATTATTTATTTCCTTATATCATGATAAATGTTTATTATTCATGCTAGAATTGTATTAACCGGAAACATAATACATGTGTGAATACATAGACAAACAGAGTGTCACTAGTATGCCTCTACTAGACTAGCTCGTTAATCAAAGATGGTTATGTTTCCTAACCATGGACAAAGAGTTGTTATTTGATTAACGGGATCACATCATTAGGTGAATGATCTGATTGACATGACCCATTTCATTAGCTTAGCACCCGATCGTTTAGTATGTTGCTATTTCTTTCTTCATGACGTATACATGTTCCTATGACTATGAGATTATGCAACTCCCGTTTACCGGAGGAACACTTTCTGTGCTACCAAACGTCACAACGTAACTGGGTGATTATAAAGGTGCTCTACAGGTGTCTCCAAAGGTACATGTTGGGTTGGCATATTTCGAGATTAGGATTTGTCACTCCGATTGTCGGAGAGGTATCTCTGGGCCCTCTCTGTAATACACATCACATAAGCCTTGCAAGCATTGCAACTAATGAGTTAGTTGTGAGATGATGTATTACGGAACAAGTAAAGAGACTTGCCGGTAACGAGATTGAACTAGGTATTGAGATACCGACGATCGAATCTCGGGCAAGTAACATACCGATGACAAAGGGAACAACGTATGTTGTTATGCGGTCTGACCGATAAAAGATCTTCGTAGAATATGTAGGAGCCAATATGAGCATCCAGGTTCCGCTATTGGTTATTGACCGGAGACATGTCTCGGTCATGTCTACATTGTTCTCGAACCCGTAGGGTCCGCACGCTTAAGGTTTCGATGACAGTTATATTATGAGTTTATGAGTTTTGATGTACCAAAGGAGTTCGGAGTCCCGGATGGGATCGGGGACATGACGAGGAGTCTCAAAATGGTCGAGACATAAATATTGATATATTGGAAGCCTATATTTGGATATCGGAAGTGTTCCGGGTGAAATCGGGATTTTACCGGAGTACCGGGAGGTTATCGGAACCCCCCGGGAGGTATATGGGCCTTAGTGGGCCTTAGTGGAAGAGAGGAGAGGTGGCCAGGGCTGGGCCGTGCGCCCCTCCCCCCTAGTCCGAATAGGACAAGGAGAGGGGGGCGGCGCCCCCCCTTCCTTCTCCCTCTCCTCTTTCTCCCCTCCCGAATCCTATTCCAACTAGGAAAGGGGGGGAATCCTACTCCCGGAGGGAGTAGGACTCCTCCTGGCGCGCCCTCTCCTGGCCGGCCGCACCCCCCTTTTTTTCCCTTTATATACGGAGGCAAGGGGCACCCCTAGAGACACAAGTTGATCCACGTGATCATATTCTTAGCCGTGTGCGGTGCCCCCTTCCACCATACTCCTCGATAATATTGTAGCGGTGCTTAGGCGAAGCCCTGCGACGGTAGTACATCAAGATCGTCACCACGCCGTCGTGCTGACGGAACTCTTCCCCGACACTTTGATGGATCGGAGTTCGGGGATCGTCATCGAGCTGAACGTGTGCTAGAACTCGGAGGTGCCGTAGTTTTGGTGCTTGATCGGTCGGGCCGTGAAGACGTACGACTACATCAACCACGTTGTGCTAACGCTTCCGTTGTTGATCTACAAGGGTACGTAGATCACACTCTTCCCTCTCGTTGCTATGCATCACCATGATCTTGCGTGTGCCTAGGATTTTTTTTGAAATTACTACGTTACCCAACAGTGGCATCCAAGCCTAGATTTTATGTGTTGATGTTATTTGCACGAGTAGAACACAAGTGAGTTGTGGGCGATATAAGTCATACTGCTTACCAGCATGTCATACTTTGGTTCGGCGGTATTGTTGGATGAAGCGGCCCGAACCGACATTACGCGTACGCTTACGCGAGACCGGTTCTCCCGACGTGCTTTGCACAAAGGTGGCTAGCGGGTGACAGTTTCTCCAACTTTAGTTGAACTGAGTGTGGCTACGCCCGGTCCTTGCGAAGGTTAAAACAGCACTAACTTGACAAACTATCGTTGTGGTTTTGATGCGTAGGTAAGATTGGTTCTTGCTTAAGCCCGTAGCAGCCACGTAAAACTTGCAACAACAAAGTCGAGGACGTCTAACTTGTTTTTGCAGGGCATGTTGTGATGTGATATGGTCAAGACATGATGCTAAATTTTATTGTATGAGATGATGATGTTTTGTAACCGAGTTATCGGCAACTGGCAGGAGCCATATGCTTGTCGCTTTATTGTATGCAATGCAATCGCGCTGTAATGCTTTACTTTATCACTAAGCGGTAGCGATAGTCGTGGAAGCATAAGATTGGCGAGACGACAACGATGCTATGATGGAGATCAAGGTGTCGCACCGGTGACGATGGTGATCATGACGGTGCTTCGAAGATGGAGATCACAAGAACAAGATGATGTTGGCCATATCATATCACTTATATTGATTGCATGTGATGTTTATCTTTTATGCATCTTATCTTGCTTTGATTGACGGTAGCATTATAAGATGATCTCTCACTAATTATCAAGAAGTGTTCTCCCTGAGTATGCACCGTTGCGAAAGTTCTTCGTGCTGAGACACCACATGATGATCGGGTGTGATAGGCTCTACGTTCAAATACAGCGGGTGCAAAACAGTTGCACACGCGGAATACTCAGGTTATACTTGACGAGCCAAGCATATACAGATATGGCCTCGGAACACGGAGACCGAAAAGTCGAGCGTGAATCATATAGTAGATATGATCAACATAGTGATGTTCACCAATGAAGCTACTCCATCTCACGTGATGATCGGACATGGTTTAGATGATTTGGATCACGTAATCACTTAGAGGATTAGAGGGATGTCTATCCAAGTGGGAGTTCTTTAAGTAATATGATTAATTGAACCTAAATTTATCATGAACTTAGTACCTGATAGTATCTTGCTTATTCATGTTTGATTGTAGATAGATGGCCCGTGCTGTTGTTCAATTGAATTTTAATGTGTTCCTTGAGAAAGCAAAGTTGAAAGATGATGGTAGCAATTACACGGACTGGGTCCGTAACTTGAGGATTATCCTCATTGCTGCAGAGAAGAACTACGTCCTGGAAGCACCGCTGGGTGCCAGGCCTGCTGCTGGAGCAACACCAGATGTTATGAACGTCTGGCAGAGCAAAGCTGATGACTACTCGATAGTTCAGTGTGCCATGCTTTACGGCTTAGAATCGGGACTTCAACGACGTTTTGAACATCATGGAGCATATGAGATGTTCCAGGAGTTGAAGTTAATATTTCAAGCAAATGCCTGGATTGAGAGATATGAAGTCTCCAATAAGTTCTATAGCTGCAAGATGGAGGAGAACAGTTCTGTCAGTGAGCATATACTCAAAATGTCTGGGTATAATAATCACTTGATTCAATTGGGAGTTAATCTTCCAGATGATTGCGTCATTGACATAATTCTCCAATCACTGCCACCAAGCTACAAGAGCTTCGTGATGAACTATAATATGCAAGGGATGAATAAGACTATTCCCGAGCTCTTCGCAATGCTGAAAGCTGCGGAGGTAGAAATCAAGAAGGAGCATCAAGTGTTGATGGTCAACAAGACCACTAGTTTCAAGAAAAAAGGGCAAAGGGAAGAAGAAGGGGAACTTCAAAAAGAACAACAAGCAAGTTGCTGCTCAAGAGAAGAAACCCAAACCTGGACCTAAGCCTGAAACTGAGTGCTTCTACTACAAGCAGACTGGTCACTGGAAGTGGAACTGTCTCAAGTATTTGGCGGATAAGAAGGATGGCAAGGTGAACAAAGGTATATGTGATATACATGTTATTGATGTGTACCTTACTAATGCTCGCAGTAGTACCTGGGTATTTGATACTGGTTCTGTTGCTAATATTTGCAACTCGAAACAGGGACTACGGATTAAGCGAAGATTGCTAAGGACGAGGTGACGATGCGCGTGGGAAATGGTTCTAAAGTCGATGTGATCGCAGTCGGCACGCTACCTCTACATTTACCTTCGGGATTAATATTAGACCTAAATAATTGTTATTTGGTGCCAGCGTTGAGCATGAACATTATATCTGGATCTTGTTTGATGCGAGACGGTTATTCATTTAAATCAGAGAATAATGGTTGTTCTATTTGCATGAGTAATATCTTTTATGGTCATGCACCCTTAAAGAGTGGTCTATTCTTATTAAATCTCGATAGTAGTGACACACATATTCATAGTGTTGAAACCAAAAGATACAGAGTTGATAATGATAGTGCAACTTATTTGTGGCACTGCCGTTTAGGTCATATCGGTATAAAGCGCATGAAGAAACTCCATACTGATGGGCTTTTGGAATCACTTGATTATGAATCACTTGGTACTTGCGAACCGTGCCTTATGGGTAAGATGACAAAAACACCATTCTCCGGTACTATGGAGAGAGCAACAGATTTTTTAGAAATCATACATACAGATGTATGTGGTCCGATGAATGTTGAGGCTCGTGGCGGATATCGTTATTTTCTCACCTTCACAGATGACTGAAGCAGATATGGGTATATCTACTTAATGAAACACAAGTCTGAAACATTTGAAAAGTTCAAAGAATTTCAGAGTGAAGTTGAAAATCATCGTAACAAGAAAATAAAATTCCTACGATCTGATCATGGAGGAGAATACTTGAGTTACGAGTTTGGTGTACATTTGAAACAATGTAGAATAGTTTCGCAACTCACGCCACCCGGAACACCACAGCATAATGGTGTGTCCGAACGTCATAATCGTACTTTACTAGATATGGTACGATCTATGATGTCTCTTACTGATTTACCGCTATTGTTTTGGGGATACGCTCTAGATACGGCCGCATTCACGTTAAATAGGGCACCATCAAAATCCGTTGAGACGACGCCTTATGAACTGTGGTTTGGCAAGAAACCAAAGTTGTCGTTTCTGAAAGTTTGGGGGTGCAATGCTTATGTGAAAAAGCTTCAACTTGATAAGCTCGAACCCAAATCGGAAAAATGTGTCTTCATAGGATATCCAAAGGAAACTATTGGATACACCTTCTATCACAGATCTGAAGGCAAGACTTTTGTTGCTAAATTCGGAAACTTTCTGGAGAAGGAGTTTCTCTCGAAAGAAGTGAGTGGGAGGAAAGTAGAACTTGATGAGGTAACTGTACCTAACCCCTTATTGGAAAGTAGTACATCACAGAAATCTGTTTCTGTGACACCTACACCAATTATTGAGGAAGCTAATGATAATGATCATTAAACTTCAGAACAGGATACTACTGAACCTCGTAGATCAAACAGAGTGAGATCCGCGCCAGAGTGGTACGGTAATCCTGTTCTGGAAGTCATGCTACTAGATCATGATGAACCTACGAACTATGAAGAAGCGACGGTGAGCCCAGATTCCGCAAAATGGCTTGAAGCCATGAAATCTGAGATGAGATCCATGTATGAGAACAAAGTATGGACTTTGGTTGACTTGCCCAATGATCGGCAAGCAATAGAGAATAAATGGATCTTCAAGAAGAAGACGGACGCTGACGGTAATATTACTGTGTACAAAGCTCGACTTGTCGCAAAAGGTTTTCGGCAAGTTCAAGGGATTGACTACGATGAGACCTTCTCACCCGTAGCGATGCTTAAGTCTGTTCGAATCATGTTAGCAATTGCCGCATTTTATGATTATGAAATTTGGCAAATGGATGTCAAAACTGCATTCCTGAATGGATTTCTGGAAGAAGAGTTGTATATGATGCAACCAGAAGGTTTTGTCGATCCAAAGGGAGCTAACAAAGTGTGCAAGCTCCAGCGATCCATTTATGGACTGGTGCAAGCCTCTCGGAGTTGGAATAAACGCTTTGATAATGTGATCAAAGCATTTGGTTTTATACAGACTTTTGGAGAAGCCTGTATTTACAAGAAAGTGAGTGGGAGCTCTGTAGCATTTCTGATATTATATGTGGATGACATATTACTAATTGGAAATGATATAGAATTTCTGGATAGCATAAAGGGATACTTGAATAAGAGTTTTTCAATGAAAGACCTCGGTGAAGCTGCTTACATATTAGGCATTAAGATCTATAGAGATAGATCAAAACGCTTAATTGGACTTTCACAAAGCACATACCTTGACAAAGTTTTGAAGAAGTTCAAAATGGATCAAGCAAAGAAAGGGTTCTTGCCTGTGTTACAATGTGTGAAGTTGAGTCAGACTCAATGCCCGACCAATGCAGAAGTTAGAGAGAAAATGAAAGATGTTCCCTATGCTTCAGCCATAGGCTCTATCATGTATGCAATGCTGTGTACCAGACCGGATGTGTGCCTTGCTATAAGTCTAGCAGGGAGGTACCAAAGTAATCCAGGAGTGGATCACTGGACAGCGGTCAAGAACATCCTGAAATACCTGAAAAGGACTAAGCATATGTTTCTCGTTTATGGAGGTGACAAAGAGCTAATCGTAAATGGTTACGTCGATGCGAGCTTTGACACTGATCCGGACGATTCTAAATCGCAAACTGGATATGTATTTACATTAAACGGTGGAGCTATCAGTTGGTGCAGTTCTAAACAAAGCGTCGTGGCGGGATCTACGTGTGAAGCAGAATACATAGCTGCTTCGGAAGCAGCAAATGAAGGAGTCTGGATGAAGGAGTTCATATCCGATCTAGGTGTCATACCTAGTGCATCGGGTCCAATGAAAATCTTTTGTGACAATACTGGTGCAATTGCCTTGGCAAAGGAATCCAGATTTCACAAGAGAACCAAGCACATCAAGAGACGCTTCAATTCCATCCGCGATCTAGTCCAGGTGGGAGACATAGAGATTTGCAAGATACATATGGATCTGAAATGTAGCAGACCCGTTGACTAAGCCTCTTCCACGAGCAAAACATGATCAACACCAAGGCTGCATGGGTGTTAGAATCATTACTGTATAATCTAGATTATTGACTCTAGTGCAAGTGGGAGACTGAAGGAAATATGCCCTAAAGGCAATAATAAAGTTATCATTTATTTCCTTATATCATGATAAATGTTTATTATTCATGCTAGAATTGTATTAACCGGAAACATAATACATGTGTGAATACATAGACAAACAGAGTGTCACTAGTATGCCTCTACTAGACTAGCTCGTTAATCAAAGATGGTTATGTTTCCTAACCATGGACAAAGAGTTGTTATTTCATTAATGGGATCACATCATTAGGTGAATGATCTGATTGACATGACCCATTCCATTAGCTTAGCACCCGATCGTTTAGTATGTTGCTATTGCTTTCTTCATGACTTATACATGTTCCTATGACTATGAGATTATGCAACTCCCGTTTACCGGAGGAACACTTTGTGTGCTACCAAACGTCACAACGTAACTGGGTGATTATAAAGGTGCTCTACAGGTGTCTCCAAAGGTACATGTTGGGTTGGCGTATTTCGAGATTAGGATTTGTCACTCCGATTGTCGGAGAGGTATCTCTGGGCCCTCTCGGTAATACACATCACATAAGCCTTGCAAGCATTTCAACTAATGAGTTAGTTGTGAGATGATGTATTACGGAACGAGTAAAGAGACTTGCCGGTAACGAGATTGAACTAGGTATTGAGATACCGACGATCGAATCTCGGGCAAGTAACATACCGATGACAAAGGGAAGAACGTATGTTGTTATGCGGTCTGACCGATAAAAGATCTTCGTAGAATATGCAGGAGCCAATATGAGCATCCAGGTTCCTCTATTGGTTATTGACCGGAGACATGTCTCGGTCATGTTTACATTGTTCTCGAACCCGTAGGGTCCGCACACTTAAAGTTTCAATAACAGTTATATTATGAGTTTACGAGTTTATGAGTTTTGATGTACCGAAGGAGTTCGGAGTCCCGGATGGGATCGGGGACATGACGAGGAGTCTCGAAATGGTCGAGACATAAAGATTGATATATTGGAAGCCTATATTTGGATATCGAAAGTGTTCCGGGTGAAATCGGGATTTTACCGGAGTATCGGGAGGTTACCGGAACCCCCCGGGAGGTATATGGGCCTTAGTGGGCCTTAGTGGAAGAGAGGAGAGGTGGCCAGGGCTGGGACGCGCGCCCCTCTCCCCTAGTCCGAATAGGACAAGGAGAGGGGGGCGGCGCCCCCCCTTCCTTCTCTCTCTCTCCTCTTTCCCCCCTCCCGAATCCTATTCCAACTAGGAAAGGGGGGGGGGGAATCCTACTCCCGGAGGGAGTAGGACTCCTCCTGGCGCGCCCTCTCCTGGCCGGCCGCACCCTCCCTTTTTTCCTTTATATACGGAGGCAAGGGGCACCCCTAGAGACACAAGTTGATCCACGTGATCATATTCTTAGCTGTGTGCGGTGCCCCCTTCCACCATAGTCCTCGATAATATTGTAGCGGTGCTTAGGCGAAGCCCTACGACGGTAGTACATCAAGATCGTCACCACGCCGTCGTGCTGACGGAACTCTTCCCCGACACTTTGCTGGATCGGAGTCCGGGGATCGTCATCGAGCTGAACGTGTGCTAGAACTCGGAGGTGCCGTAGTTTCGGTGCTTGATTGGTCGGGCCGTGAAGACGTACGACTACATCAACCACGTTGTGCTAACGCTTCCGTTGTCTATCTACAAGGGTATGTAGATCACACTCTCCCCTCTTGTTGCTATGCATCACCATGATCTTGCGTGTGCGTAGGAATTTTTTTGAAATTACTACGTTACCCAACAGGTCTTGGATCCCAAGCCCCCCTCCATTTGCAAGTTGGGAACAAACTTTCTTCCAACTGACCTTACACTTTCCTCGTGAGATTTATTCTTCTTGGGCCCATTTAAAATTTGCGCTTGGTCTTGTCTATGTCTTTCAGAAGCTTTTTCGGCGGTCGGGGGACAGTCAAGGCGAACGTTGGCATAGCAGAGAGCACAATCCGCACGAGAACCCTTCTCCCGACCATGTTCATGAGCTTCCCCTTCCATCCCGCGATCCTTGATCTAATTCTATCGAGGATGAACTGAAGATGGACTATCCTAATCCTACTCGTGGAGATCGGAAGACCTAAGTATGTCATGGAGAAGCCAACTATTGTTCCACCAAAATTTTGAAGAATATCATCAAGGTTTAGACCATCGCACCTAATTGGAGCCACCATAGATTTTTCCTGGTTTAGTCTTAGGTCTATCACTTCATCGAAGGGTTGAAGAATATCTAATAGCGAATCGATCTCCTCTTTGCTAGGGTTTGCAAAGATGACCGCGTCGTCGGCGTACAAACTAATTCTCATGCTAACTCCTCTGCTAGGTAGAGGCGCTAGGATGCCCTGATCAGTGGCCGTGGATAACAGCCTATGGAGAGGATCTATCGCAAGGATGAACATCAAAGGCGAAAGAGGGTAACCCTGCCGTAGACCCTACTGATGTATGATTGGCGGCCCTGCGTCTCTGTTTAGAAGACATGAGGATGATGCCGAGGACAACAGAAGAGTGATCCAGTCCTGCCAACGTGCGCTGAAACCCATATGTTGAAGAAGTTCCAAAAGATACTCCCAGGAGATCGAATCGAAGGCCTTTGCTATGTCTAGCTTGAATAGGAGTGCGGGGTTTTTTGTTTCCGTGGAGGGCTTTAACGCAGCTCTTGATGTATAAGTAATTGTCATGTATGCGTTTCCCTTTCTGGAAAGCTGATTGGGTGGTGAGATGATCTCCGAGATTGTCTTGGTTAGCCTCATCAACAATACCTTAGAGATTAGCTTTGCAACCTTGTTGATCAGGCTGATCGGTCTGAAATGTCTCATTTCTGATGCATCATCTTTTTTTGGGGAGCAGAGAGATGAAGGCTTTGTTGATCTCCTCAAAGTCATTTCCAACAAGATGAACTTGTTGAAAACATCCATGATGTTAGCTTTAATGGTGTCCCAACTAGCTCTGAAGAACTGACTGGTGAAACCGTTTGGTCCCGGGGCCTTTTCAGCCGGAGATGCGATGATCGCGGCCCAGACCTCCCCTTCTATGAAAGGGTTATCCAATCCCTGCCCATTGATGCTTGGAATCTGTAGCCCATTCCAGTTGATAGTGTGGTGACGTTGTTTCCTCATGCCTAGAGATTCAGTGAAGTGATTGTGGATTTCCTCTGTAATTGTTGTGTGTTCAGTGACGGTTGTTCCTTCTCCCGTCTTGATCGCATAGATGTGGTTCTTTCTTCTCCTAGCATTGCACTTTGCGTGGAAAAACTTGGTGCTTGCATCACCCACCCGAAGCCAAGTCACACGAGAAGCCTGTTTTTTTTTCTTACCCTCTTGATCACAGCGAAGCCGAGGACCCTTGCCTTTAGTTGTTTTCTGAGACTGAATTCGGCTGCAGATAAGTGTTGTTTCTCTTGAGCTATGTCCAGATGTAGGATGACCTCATTGACTATGTGAAACTACATTTTTTATTTGCTGAATAGCGACCCACTCCATATTTTCAGGTCCTTTGCCATTCTTTGCATCTTTATTTTTATCATGATGAAGGGGCAGTCGTGGTTGACAGGCCTGCCCCAGGCGCGCTGGATAGTTTCAGAGTAGTAGAAGTGTTTGGGCCAAAAAATTTCAGATCTGTACCTGGCAGGGCGTGGCGGGTTGTCGGCACGGGAGAGGAGATGAGAAGAGGGTAGTGGTCTGAAAAAGAGGTTGATCCCGCATTCAACATGTAGCCATCATGCAGGATTTCCCAATCAATATTGCAGAAGAATTTGTCGATGCTGCAAAGCGTTGGGTTTTCTCTCTCGTTGCTCCAAGTGAAACGCCTATTGTTGCATTTAATCTCCTTTAATCCCGCAAAGTCCAGTGCTTTTCTGAACCTTCCCATAAGTCTTCTCTTCAGATTCAGGTTGTTTTTGTCTCCAGCTTCATAAATCATGTTGAAATACCCTGTTATCAGCCATGGCTCTCCTGTCGGGGCGACAATGCTTGCGACCTCTTGGAGGAAATCATCCCTAAGAGCATCTCAGTTTGGCCTATAGGCCGTAGTCAGCCAATATCGAATATTACTGCCCAATTCAGACACCTTAGCAGTGACCGTAAATCTGCCAATTGAGTGTGATGCGATCGACACAATATCCTTGTTCCAAAAAATGGCAGCCCCTCCTCGTGTCACCAAGGCTGGCAGTACCACACACCCTTGAAGGCTTACTCCTCCGACCTCCTTTGCAATTTCTATCATCCAGAGCTCTACTTTGGTCTCCTGTAGGGTTAGAATTGCAGTCTTGTGCGCAATGGCAACTTCACAGATCATTGTTCGCTTAGCCGGGGCGTTAAGGCCTCTAACATTCCATTACATAATGTTGTAATTATTGTTACTCATGGAGACACCGCATTTTACTCCATCGACTGACAATTCTATTGCAGAAGCAACAAAGATTATAGTACACCACCATTCTTGCCCGGGGCGATGACGGCCACCAAGAGGCCCAAAACCCCGTTGTCATCTAGCTACGCTTGCTACATTGGAATTACACATGGAAGGGAAACCTAACTCGAACTGGCATAAGGTCAGCCATCGATGGAGACTACGAAGATACCCTAACATGGAGAACTACTAGGTCACATTGGCTGCACCGTCTGGGCTAAGCATGTCGGCTGCGATCTTCAGAGCGTCGATGTTGAGGTTGGTCAATGTTGCAATCTCCTGGATGTTAGCATCTGACAGTGGTCCGGCGAAGCACTTGATCAGCCTTTCCACAGCCTCCAGGGTCATCTTGTCATTCAAGCCTAGCTCTCCTAGCTCCTGGATGAGGCAGAGTGTAGCCCTCTATGACACCAGGACGCTGGAGATGGCCGTAGCTTGCCTGGCACTGCGCCCGGAGTGTCATTTTTTGTTGTTGTAAAAACAACTTCTCTTTATAATAGATTGCAACAACCTATGGCAGATTCATTTGTTGTTTGTAAAAATGTATAATAGACATTTTTGTAGAAACAACATGCCGGTAGATAAATATTTAGTATTGAAGTTTAAGATGATGGGTTGCCTCTCATTTAGAGCTGATTTTTAGGTTGCTAACCTCAACCTCTCTACCTATTGATCTTCATATGCGGATTTTAGGAAGTGATGTAGGGAAAAACCTATAGGTGGCCTCATCTTCACGTATTGGAGGTGGATTTGAGAAACAACACGAATAACACGGAGGAAAACAAGAGGAATCACAAGGAGAATAAATACAAATCAACACAAGATGCAATACGAGGAACACATAGATAGATCCTTGATTAAAATCATTCACAAGTGAGATATGGAACAAGATAGGGTTCTTATTCCCCAAGTCCTTAGATAAGAAGGGCTTGAATTCCACATGAGGAATCTTCTCCATAGATGGAGGTCTTGTGCTCATGGAGCCTTCACTCGTAAGTGGCCTTGTACTCCTCAGAGTATTCTCTCATAAGAGGACCTGTACTCCAAGTCTTCTCTTTGAAGAAGAATCTCACTAGGGGAGATACATGAGCTAAGCTCTAGTGTTTTGTCATACCTAAGGTGAGGGAGAGGATATATAGGTCAATCCATGAAGGTGTAAGTGGAGTAGGAGAGAGGGGGTATATGTAGCCCGTGGGCCAGATTCCTGCACTCATGCAGGTTGTCAGACTATCCAGCTGAATCAAGCTGGACAATCATGCCGTTGATGCTTGTTCGGCTTCGTGCGGAGCAAGCGTTGGGCGACTGATGATCTTTAGCAGTCAGACAATCTGGGAAGTGAGCCAGACATTAGAGGTATTGTCCGTCTTGGCAATTTTTCTCTCGAGTGCCGCTGGGTCTTCAAGCCGTCCAGTCCGGCTACCTGATGGTTGTCGTTCCGTCTTCATATTGTGCTTGTGTCTTAGCTTCCAAGTTTCCATTGGGGATAGTGTAGGTGTACTCTTGTGCTTGCATTCCTCCTCGAGACACGCGATGCTCAACTCTAACCTATTATGCATGAGGGAGTAGGGTCAAGTAGTATACCATCCTCTAAGGGGTCAACTAGACTTGCGTAAAGGAGAAGATTCACCTTTATATGTAAGATGTGGGCGATTTGTGTGTCTGTTGACGATGGGGAACATGACGTGGTGATGTTCGTGGGATGCTCCGCGTCATCTTCCCCATGGGGAAAATTCGACCTCGGACAGGAATCCTCATAACCGTGAGAAAGAGATGGCTTCACGCACTACAAAATATGGGATTGCCTGTGAAAAAAATCCTCATGACAGAAGAAAAACTGTCGCCTAAGATCACTTTCTGTGACAGAAATTGTCGCTAGCTGATTTCCTCTTGGGACGTCCCCCTCGACATCTTTGGTGAAATTTTGTATTGATTTTAGGTGACACATTTGGCTGTCACCAGGCATGTATATATATATATATATATATTGCGACAGTGTTTAGTGTTACGGAAAATGTTGGACAAGTCCTTATTTGAAAACGTAAATAGAAAAATAACTAATTGTTTTTTCAGCTGACTTATTTAGCGGGATCTCTTATTTTAATAGCGGAAATTGCTTGGAATTGGGATGACGAGGTGAGCGCGGCTGGGGCTGTACGGCAAGGCGACACACCCTTGCTGCACAGAGAAGTCATGCGGAACTGTGACAGAGTGAAACATGGGTGATTTCAGGTGCGGTCTATTTACTAAAAGACATTGTAGCAAAATTGTTTGGGTTTTCTTGATTAGGTTATGCAAATTCTTATGCACCTTCTATGTTTTTTCTAGCAATGGAGCAAAAATGGATTGATGGTGTGTGACGCCCCCGATTCAATCATACACTAATCATACACGCAAATGTGTACGATCAAGATCAAGGAATCATGGGAAGATATCACAACACAACTCTAGACACAAATTAAAATAATACAAGCTTTATATTACAAGCCAGGGGCCTCGAGGGCTCGAATACATAAGCTCGAAAACACAAGGGTCAGTGGAAGCAACAATATCTGAGTACAGACATAAGTTAAACAAGTCTGCCTTAAGAAGGCTAGCACAAAAGCAACAACGATCGAAAAGGCAAGGCCTCCTGCCTGGGAGCCTCCTAACTACTCCAGGTCGTCAGCGGCCATCACGTAGTAGTAGGCACCCTCAGGGTAGTAGTAGTCATCAGTTGTGTCGTCTGGCTCCTGGGATCCGTCATCTGATCGCAACAATCAGGTATAGGGGAAAAAGAGGTAGCAAAGCAACCGTGAGTACTCATCCAAAGTACTCGCAAGACTTACATCAGATCTAAACTAAGTATGCATCTATATCAAAGGAAATGGGCTGTATCTGTGGACTAAATTGCAGAATGCCAGAAGAGAAGGGGAAAGCCTAGCCTATCGAAGACTAGCATCTTCAAGCATCTTGAAGCATCTTGCAGCATATAGAAGAGTATAGATCAACATAATGTAAAGTAGTGGTAGTGTTATCAACCTTGGCCAGTGATCCTTTCTCGACTCCCTGCGAGAAAGCAATCCCAGAGCCATACTATCCATTTCTCCTATCCATTTCTCATCTCAAGTATCCAGTTCTAGTTGTATCGATCGGGATACAACTCCAAGTGTCCATTACCGTAGGACAGGCTATCGATAGCTGTTTTCTTCCCTACAGGGGTGCACCAACTTACCCACCATGCTCGATTAACTTCGGCCGGACACACTTTCCTGGGTCATGCCCGGCCTCGGCCAAACGATACGCTGCAACCCGACTTAGGCTTAATAGAGAGGTCAAGCACGCCGGACTAAACCTATGCCCCCAAGGGTCTTGGGCCATCGCCCCGGGAACTCCTGCACGTTGCGTGGGCGGCCGGTGAGCATACCTAGCTAGCTCCTTAAAAAGGCAGGTGCTTACCAGTCCAACCCGGCGCGCGCCGATCAATCGCATGACGTCTAATAAGCTTCAGCTGATGCATACGACACAGAACGCCCATACAATGCCCACGTGATGGTTAGTGCTATCAGGCCAGAGGCCCCTCGGATCAAATATCCAAACTGTTAGTGCGTTGGCAGTGCGGTCATGAGTAGAGACTCATGAAAGATGTGACCTCGTCGCCCCGTCTCGAGTACTTGCGACAACGGCTAAGAATGCCCGGCCACGCCTCGTAAGTATCTCGCGGGCACCTTCCAGGTCAACCCGACTCCACATCACTCGCTATTAAGCTCGCGCGGGTACCCCTCAGGGCCGACCCGTCTTTAGTAACATGGTTTAGTGTAAAGTCATAGTAACCATAGTAACTGTGTGTCTAACACCAAGGGGAAAACCCGAGGAATCACCCGCGATGAATTCCACTTGATGTTATCATCAAGGTGAACGTAAGAGGATCCACCCTCGAGGTTCACACTAGAGGGGTTGCACGACAGAGCCGTAACGGAAGGGGTTAAGGAGGAAATCACCATTGATGACCTCAACCATATAGCTACACTACAGAGATCTCATCAGGAGTGATGTAAGAGGTTCCACCCTCGGCACTCGATGGTAACTCTGCAGAGTCGTACAACTAGGGGGGTGATGTGCGGTGACGGGGCTTGCACGTCGATCATGTTGATCGAGTCATCAAACATAAAGAGAGGCAACTGGGACAAGGTGGGGTCACCAATGGCTCTCTAACCAATCTATACTAAGCAGTTTAGGATAACCAGGTAAGGTATGAAAGCAGGTAACAAAAACAGGCTATGCATTAGAGTAGGATCATACAGAAAGCAGTAGTAGTTCTAATGCAAGCATGAGAGGGAAAGAAATGGGCGATATCGGAATGCTAAAGGAGGGTTTGCTTGCCTGGTTGCTCAGACGAGAAGGAGGGATCATCGGTGACGTAGTCGATCACAGGGGCATCAACAACAGTCTCAGGGTCTATCGGAGAGAAGAGGGGGAATAAATAGTAAATATAAAGCAAACAAAGCATCGCAAAGCATAACATGGCAATATGCTGTGCCGGGTGTGACCTAACGTATGGCTACACGATATAGGTAAAGGGGGAAGTCAACCGGGAATGTTTTCCCGGTTCTGGACATGTGTCACACAGATGACCGGAGGGAGAATGTTCCATGTTCAGATAGTTAGAGGCATCTGACAGGTATGTGGGTAGCGGATTCGAGTTCATCTCGTCGTTCTGAGCAACTTTCATGTATAAAGTTTTTCGATCCGGACTATGGTTTATTTTCTATGAATTTCCGAAGATTTAAACAGTTATTTGAAATTCCTTGAAAATTGGCTAAGTCTGAGAAATCCTCATTTTTAAACATCACCTGGCTGTTTTCTGAAGGTTATAACTGTAGTTGTGTCCATCCTATGGCGTAGTGCCCTTTACCAATTTTTATCACCTTTCCATGATCTACATGACAATTTCAAGTTCATCTACATTAGTGCCCATTTGCCTGTCCAAATCTTCGTTTGAAAAGTGCTACTGGATGTCAATTCCAAAATCTGTTTTTCAGTTCCTCCAGTTAATAGAACATAGACTTTTGTCATTTTTATAGGAATTAATCTAGGCGACTTTTGTATTTGGTCCAATGGAAAGAATTGAACCCTGCCAAGTGTACTACACGCCCATGTAAATTTTATCTATGTTCAAGCTTGTTTTGCTACTGTTTTGAGGTTGTTCAGGGGGCTAACCAATGCTGTTTTATAAAAGCTAGCAATTACTACTGTAGCTTACTATAGCAGCGCTGCACTAGTAGCAGGCAGCGAGCAAAGCAGCAGCGGCAGCCGGAGGTGGGCGAGGCCAGAAGCGGAGGCGGCCGGAGGTGGGCACGACCACACTCAACACACACACGCACACACACACACACACACACACACACACACACACACTGCACGCACACACCGCACACATGCATCACGCACGCACGCACGCACACGGGCATGTCGGCGATCATGACGCTGGCCAGGGGGCGCAGCACGCAAGCGGCAAAGGCGGCACGTAGGTGAAGGGGCAACGGTGGCCAGCACGGGACGACGAGGCCATGGCCGGAGCGAGGCTGGCGGTAGCGAGTTTAGCGAGCGCGGACCGCGAGGAGCGGGAGGAGGGGCGCGGTCCAAGGGGACGGTAGCGCGAGCTCGCGGGCAGCCACGGGCACGGATGCGACGAGCGTGGGGCCTAGGCACGACCATGAAGAACGACGACTAGCTACACGGCGGAGCCGAGCTCCGGTGAGGTTGCTAGCGACGGCTACAGGGACGAAACCACGCGTGAGAAAGAGGGGAAAAGGTGGGGGCTTACATCACGCCTGCAGGTGTGCAAAGATGTGCTCGGGGAAGGCTCGAGGCGGCGGTTCCCGGCGACTGCGACGACGGAGCAGAGGAGGAAGAAGGAGTCGAGGCGGGCGCTCTGGTGAGGCCAGAAGATAATCCTATAGTGTTAGACCCCCTTTCCTGAGGGTTTGGAAAATCCGGTACTGGAAAATATGCTCGAGCTAGCACCTTGCCCGGAGCCCTCAAAGGAAGATAAAGGGGGGAATAAAGAGGGCGAAAGCGGGCCTCCGCCGCTACCTATTCCGACCAAGGGAACGGGCGCCTCCATGAGGGAGGATAACCAAGGGGAGGAATCTGACATTCTCTCACCCTAGGGAAGGAAGAGGACTACCTCTGAAGATCCGGAAACCAAGGTTTCCAAACGGGAGAAGAAATCTCCACCAGAGGGTCCTGCCTTGGAGGGTGCTCTTGCCGCACAAAGTCCGCGCGGGGATCTGCCCTCTAACGAGCTGTAAGTAATCAAAAAGTACTTTAATAGTGAAGATATACTACCTTACCTCTGAGGAAAATAACTGAAGCATTTATCTTGCAGTTCAGATCTTAGTCCTTCTCAGCAGAGCTCGTCTTCGGGGGATCTTCTTCCGAAGATGATGGAGAGTGAAAAGCCTCCCCCGGACTCCCCCACTCAAGAAGCGGGCGACCTTGAAGTGCCGTCACGGAGGGCCTCTCCGGATCCGGTGAGGCCAGAAGATAATCCTATAGTCACCCAAAATCCCCATCGTCCGGCTCTTGAAGAGAGCAAACAAAAGAGTCCGGCACCGTCTGGTATGCGGTCGGACGTACTGAGGGAGCTGTTGGAGCGAGCGTCCATCTCAGAAGAACACCGTACGTTGATGGGTACGGTGATGGAAAGAATTTCGTCTGCCGAAAGCAGATTGCATGAAGCTTTTATGAGTCTACTGACGGGCTTTGAGGTACGTGAAATGATATACTTTATGGTAGTACCACACATTTTTAGGTGTGCCCTGTGTAGATAGTAGCCCATGAGACTCTGGTTGTCGTCGAGAACGGCGGCGAACAGAGGATCGTAGTCCCAGGTAATAACCAAACTGCCTTTATGTGTAGGTGGTGATCGTTTGATAGAGGCCCAGTGCTCGAAGAATATTAAGGCTGTATTTATACTTTTGCCTGGAAGTAATATGATGCCTCCTGTGCGGCCGTTTATGTATATATGTATATAACCTGAAATATTGCAGTCGTCAGCTTCAACCCCCACGCATATAATGCGGAGGTGTTAGCAGAAGACGCGTGTTCACACTTAATCCAACGTCTTGGTCCTATTAAGGAGGTGATAGCGCAGCGAACGAGGCAACCGGACTATAATGCTTTAACACTTTCACTTAGCCATAGGAGTTTGATGGTGGGGCTACTATATAGCCCCTGGTGGCTCCACACTCTCCCGAATTCGGGGTGCGTACATGCCTGGCCGGGAAACGGCCCTTCGTTAAGGCGAAGGAATTCTAACATTCCGATAGGTCATCGAGTGGTTGACCAGTCTCACGCTATATCATGACAGTCAGTTTTCGGCTTTCTCTACTGAGGTGCTCGTCCGGATGACCCGGGGCACAATCGTAGTAGTTCTCCTGGTGCCGCCTTAGCCGATAGAGCGGAATGTAAGGCAACAAAACACAGGAGCCGGGCAAACCCAACATTTGACCAAAGACATAATTCAGAGCTGATGCATATAAGGCCAAACTCGCGACGCCGAACACCCCCTAAGGTATTCGGTCTTTATGGTATAAACTGGGCCTAAACAGTGCCCTTTGTAAGAAGCCCCTGGTGTCCAGGTACGTGCATTATTCTGACGTGGCCACATGCCAAGACGCCAGCATCCTTCTCAATAGTACTGAGAATTCGAGGGATGTGTATCAACAAGAGACAGTAAGAAAGGTTTACGCAGGGTCTTAATCTAAAAAGAATCCTTGGAATGGGTCCCTACTGCACGTCTGCGCCTGTGTCTCTGTTGTGCCGTATCCTGGACGGGTGTAGCACGATGGTCATCTGTAAAAGAGAGGAACTTAAGTGAAAAGTTGTCGTGCAAAAAGGTAGGTTTAAAGAAACCATGTATAATTCAAGATGAGTAAAAATTGCCACTTGTCTGCGCGCGTTGAGCCCCTTGTATTTGTAATAGGGGTGTGGCCATCAAACCTGTATGAATTACATATAGCTGCGTCGGACTCGTCTAACCGTGTCCGTAGTCTTGACGACCTGTCGAATGCTTTAGTTGGTGAGGCCGCTTTAGTGTGCGGCTGCCGAGGCAGCCGCACTCTCTTCTGCGCGCAGGGATCGCTCAATATTTCCATTTACTGTAATGATGCCACGTGGACCGGGCATCTTAAACGTGAGGGAAGCATAATGCGGTATTGCATTAAAGCAAGCGAAAGCTTCGCGTCCAAGTAGTGCTTGATAGCCACTTTGGAATAGAGCAATGTGGAAGGTTAAATTTTCGCTACGGAAGTTATCGGGGAAGCCTAATATAATCTCTAGTAGCAGGGGGCCCTTGCAATGAGCCCCTGGGCCTGGCGTACTCCTTTAAAGGTAGTATTGCTGTGGCAAATTTTCGTTGGGTCTATCCCCATTTTGCGGATTGTGTCCTGATATATCAGGTTTAGACTGCTGCCACCCTCCATCAGGACTCGTGTGAAATGGTATCCGTCAATTATTGGGTCTAATACCAAGGCAGCCCATCCTGCATGCTGGATACTTGCTGAGTAATCCCGATGGTCGAAAGTGGTCGATTGAGACGACCAGTGGCAGGACTCCGCGGTGATAGGTGGGCATATTTCTCTGGGAGTGCCGCTTTGTTTCTCCACTTGATCACGTGTAACACATTTACTGTTTTGACTTCTGGTGGAAATTTCTTTTGTTCCCCAGTGTCTTGCTTGAGAGGCTCATCCTCATCTTCGCTTGGTGTATCCTCCCCCTTGTGTACGGCGTTCAGCTTGCCGGACTGCTTGAAGACCCAACATTCTCTGTGGGTATGATTAGCGGGTTTACCAGGGGTGCTATGGATCTGACATATTTGGTCCAGAATTTTGTTCAGGCTGGACAGTTCATCTCTGGCGCCTTTAGGGGGCGACTTTTGCTGACCTGGCCGAGAGCTTATGAATCCGGCGTTTACTGTTGTGCTCTTCGGGCTGTCTTCTTTATTCCGGTGCTTATTATTTTTGTTGCGCCGTGATTTCCCGTTTCCATCTCTAACTTCGGATGTACTGGGGGTCGCTGGTGCTGCATCTGGCTAGCCAGCTATCCTCACCCGCGCAAAAGCGGGTCATGAGACTTGTTAATGCTGCCATTGTTCTCGGCTTTTCTTGGCCGAGGTGTCTGGCAAGCCATTCGTCGCAGATGCTATGCTTAAAAGCTGCCAAGGCTTCGGCATCTGGACAGTCGACTATTTGGTTCTTTTTAGTAAGAAACATGTTCCAAAGCTTTCGGGCTGACTCTCCGGGCTGTTGAGTTATATGACTCAAATCGTCCGCGTCCGGAGGTCGGACATAAGTCCCTTGAAAATTTGCCCGAAAAGCATCTTCGAGCTCTTCCCAGATTCCAATGGAGCTTTCGGGGAGGCTTTTAAGCCAGTGCCGAGCCGCCCCTTTGGATTTGAGGGGTAAATACTTAATGGCGTGGAGATCACCTCCTCGAGCCATATGGATATGGAGGATATAGTCCTCAATCCAGACCCCATGGTCTGTTGTTCCGTCGTATGCCTCTATGTTTACGGGTTTGAATCCCTCTGGAAATTCATGGTCCAGCACCTCGTCGATGAAACATAGGGGGTGTGCGGCACCCCTGTATCTGGGTGTACCGCGTTGTTCGGATGTTTGTTGTGTTGCATCGTATGCTGGAGCGCGCTTGCGTGGTCCATAGATGGATCTGGTTGCGCCGTCCTTTTGATGCAAGCCCTCGCGTGGATCGCGTATTGGCTTATGTGTGGCGTTGTTTGCCGCTCTATGTTGGCCGTGAGGTCGTCTATCCGGCCAGATGGCCGTTTTAATTTTTGGTTGCGGGGGATCTAAGGCCTCCTCATCGAATTCAAGTAGCAACTTCCGCTTCGGGTAGCTCTTGGTGGGGTGATTACCGCCGTACTTCACTGCTGTGTTGAGAACTTTACTCCATCCAATTCTGAGTGTGTCTTGCTTAGCCTTGAGCCTTTGCTTCTGCTTTTTTAGACTCCTCGCGGTGGCAACAAGCCTTTGATGGGAATTCTGTTGCTCCGGGTGTCTGTCTGGTGTGATGTCGTCCGGACTATTATCGTTGACAGAGTTGGGTTGTTCGGTTTGATTCTCCGTGTTGCTGTGGTCCGACGATGGTTCACCCTGCTCTAACGCTGGGTCTATATGATTGTTGTTTCTGCCGAGGCGGGATCTGGAGCGGCGCTTACACCGCCGCTTTGACTGCTTCTCGAGGGGACAACCCTTCGTTGCGTCCTTCCGTTCCTCATCGTCGTCTTCTTTTGGTGTGTCCATCATGTATACGTCATGTGATGAAGTGGGCATCCAGTGCCCTGTGGGCAGTGGTTCCTGTTCGTCTCCTGCATCGTCGTCCATACCATGGATGTCTTCGAAGTCGGAGTCGATCATGTCGGTTAAGTCATCGACAGTGGCTACTAAGTGGGTGGTGGGTGGGCGGCGAATTTCTTCGTCATCCGCATCCCAATCCTGCCGGACATAGTTCGGCCAGGACTCTCCTGACAAGGAGAGAGACTTTAATGAATTCAGTTTGTCGCTGAAGGACGAGTGCTAAAAGATATCCGCGGAGGTAAACTCCATGATCGGCGCCCAACCGGATTCGATAGGAACGGGCGCAGGCGGTTCGGAGTCCGTGGCCGAAGAAGTATCTGGCAGTTTAACAACACGGCTCTCGTGAAGGGTAAGGTCGATATTCGGCTCGATCGTCGTTGGGGATACGGCCTCTGTGGCGGGGTCTATCCACCCGTCCATGGGAGGCGCAACTGGCTCTGAATTAAGGGTCGGAGCGGCTGCCGGTGCGATCTCCTGAGCACTGTCTGATGGTAGAGCTAAATCGTACTCACCGTGACTGTGTGGCGCACAAGGCAGGGGCCCGAATCCGTTGAAGATCCAGTTTCCGCGGATATCGGCCGTGTAGTTTAAGCTTCCAATCCTGATCTGATGACCAGGGGCGTAACTCTCGATCTGCTCTAGATGGCCAAGTGAGTTGGCCCGCAGTGCGGAGCCGCCGAATACAAAGATCTGTCCGGGGAGAAAAGTCTCACCCTGGACTGCATCGCTATCGATGATCGAAGGAGCCATCAAGCCTGACGGCGACGACACAGAGGAACTCTCAATGAAAGCACCAATGTCGGTGTCAAAACCGGCGGATCTTGGGTAGGGGGTCCCAAACTGTGCGTCTAGGCGGATGGTAACAGGAGGCAGGGGACACGATGGTTTACCCAGGTTCGGGCCCTCTTGATGGAGGTAAAACCCTACGTCCTGCTTGATTTATTCTTGATGATATGGGTATTACAAGAGTTGATCTACCACGAGATCAGAGAGGCTAAACCCTAGAAGCTAGCCTATGGTATGATTGTATGTTGTCCTACAGACTAAAACCCTCCGGTTTATATAGACACCGGAGGGGCTAGGGTTACACAAGGTCGGTTACAAAGGAGGAGATACACATATCCGTATTTCCTAGCTTGCCTTCCACGCCAAGTAGAGTCCTATCCGGACACGAGACGAAGTCTTCAATCTTGTATCTTCATAGTCCAATAGTCCGGCCAAAGGATATAGTCCGGCTGTCCGGAGACCCCCTAATCCAGGACTCCCTCAGAGACCATCTTCATCCTACGCCTCCTACGGATTGATAAATCTTAGGTCATCCACTTGAGGGAAATTTGATACTGTCCTACAAACCTCTGCACTTGGAGGCCCAACACGTATACAAGAAGAAGGTTGTGTAGTAGACATCAGGCCGGCGTGGAGGGCATCCACGGCCATGGCGCCTTGGATGTGCTCCACGCACCACTCTGCCTCCTGTAGCAAGGTGGGAGGGGACCCAGGTCGGGATGGGCTGCACTATAAATGGCTTAGAGGTTAGAGCCCATCTGTACAATAGGTGTAGCTATTTTCTTTTATTACCATATGTTTTATTTCTCTAGCCTCTGTTTTGTACTTAATTCATTTAGCAAATGAGTTTTGTAAAATGTGGAGATGGACACATATTTAGTATTGAAATGTTAGGTGCTACCACCAAAAACTTAGGAGGAAGTTTGACTTAGCTTGAATTTTTTGTAATTGGAGAAGCATTAAAAAATGCTGTTTTGGCACAGTTTTAAATGTTTGAGGGCATTTAATAACCTTTTAAAATATTAGTTTCAACATGAAAAATATCCAGGGATTATCTACCACACTTTGAACATTTTAGTTTTAATGTTTGAGAAATTTGAATTTGAACTTGAACGGAATTGAACCATCGCGGATTTAACAACAGTAATCATGGTGACATGGCATCCTTAGCAGACGTTACTGTAGCTTAATTATCCGGGCGTCACAATTCTCCTCCACTAAAAGAAATCTCATCCCGAGATTTAAGGGGTGGAGTAAGAGGGAAAGACTCGGGAAGGACGGAGCTCAACACAAGATAGGTACCTGGGAGCTATCTCAATGAATGTGGCATAGAGGCATCTCTCGAGTTGAAATTCAAGAAAGTCATCGAGAGCAAGGTAAGAAGGTGCAATAACAGCTTCAACCGGGTGGGCAATCATTCGATGTCTAAAACAAAGTGTGAAAGGGGCTCAGAGCATCGAGAATAAATATTGCTTCTGATACTAGAACAGATCACAAGGAAGATGGCTCGCGAATTACATATGAAGCCAAGCGCGAGGGATAACTTAGAAAACAGGGATGTATAGGAGAGCTAGGTTTCGATCCTATGGAACTGTGGGTTATGGGCCCACCATGTGGGTTAAAAGTAAGAAGGGCGCTGATAGCAAGGCATGTCAGAGCATAGACTGTCAGTTATGTGGGCAACAACGTTGGTACCAAGGGCGAGGGATGAAGAGAACGATTTTCCTACTCATTAAACGAGGCAGGCCAATAGGCAAAGTTCTCGTCCATCGGTGGTTACCGGAATATCACCCACAATAGTAACAGAGTCTTACTGACCGAGTTGAACACCGAGGTGTTTACATAAGCAGGGAATTATCACTGCTCAGGTATGTCAGATTACCAGAAAGGTTAAACAAAACAAAGGAAAGGAAAAGTGATTATCGGATTTAAACAGAACAATGGAAAGGAAAATGGGTATACACGAGTATTAGGTGTATCTCCTTCCCAAAGCAAGCAGAGCGGGAATAATCATGACGGGACTACAAGTAGATAACCATCCAGTGAGGGGGGCAAGGAAACTCATGATGTTACCGATACCATGGTGTTTGGATAATTGATCAAAAAACATTTAGTATTGCACTTTCAATGTTCTTGTTGATGATCGGAGTACCACAGACATGCTTCGGGATAGCATTGACATGGTCATTAAGTAAAGGCCGGACCTTGGGAACACAAAGGATCCATCGGGAATTACTAGAACACCTCATGCAATTTTATCAGGTTAAAGATGAGGAGGCGGCCGATGGTTTCAGCAAAAAATCCATCAGCATGTCAAAAAGGATGTATTTCCAAAATTATATGAACAAGTTTGTGTTGGGGAAGGCAAGAATGTTGTCGATGATAACATAAATCATCGAGGGGTGTTGGTGTCAAAACCGGCGGATCTCGGGTAGGGGGTCCCGAACTGTGCGTCTAAGGCGGATGGTAACATGAGGCAGGGGACACGATGTTTTACCCAGGTTCGGGCCCTCTTGATGGAGGTAAAACCCTACGTCCTTCTTGATTTATTCTTGATGATATGAGTATTACAAGAGTTGATCTACCACGAGATCGGAGAGGCTAAACCCTAGAAGCTAGCCTATGGTATGATTGTATGTCGTCCTATGGACTAAAACCCTCCGGTTTATATAGACACCGAAGGGGGTTAGGGTTACACAAGGTTGGTTACAAAGGAGGAGATATACATATCCGTATTGCCTAGCTTGCCTTCCACGCCAAGTAGAGTCCCATCCGGACATGGGATGAAGTCTTCAATCTTGTATCTTCATAGTCCAACAGTCCGACCAAAGGATATAGTCCGGCTGTCCAGAGACCCCCTAATCCAGGACTCCCTCAGTAGCCCGTGAACCAGGCTTCAATGACGATGAGTCCGACACGCAGTGTTTGTCTTCGGCATTGCAAGGCAGGTTCCTCCTCCGAATACACCACAGAAGAGTTTGAATACAAGGATAGTGTCCGACCCTGCAAAATAAGTTCCACACACCATGTAGAGAGAATAATATTTCCACAAATCTAATCTGCTGACACGTTTTGGCAACATGACATCATGCCATGGCCCGGTGATTATTCGATGTTTTTCTTTAACCAGCCTCGCACATAACACGATGCGGTTTCTTGGCACGTCTTGTCAAAGCAGAGATCGTGTTCCCCTTATTACGGGATTTTCATCAATACGGGCGTGGGTAACCCAACCGTGCCATCAATTACGGCGCTTGGGGGATAATCGAGTTTTACCAGGCTAGTGGGGCACATAGTTTCGGCCGCCCTTATAAAGGGATAAGGTTTAACCTTTTTCTACCCATGCCTTCTTCCTCCTTGCTCATCCATTCTTGCGCACTCGAGCTCCAACGCCCAAGTCCACATCCTTCTCCTCAACCTTCTCCAAACATGTCCGGATCGGGAGGCAAGTGGATGGCTTCCTCCGTCACAAAGGGACACATCAAAAACCTGCGCGGAGCCGGATACTTAGCCGCGAATATCGCGCATCGGCTGCCCGCTGCGGGGCAGATCGTCCCTACCCCGGAACCTCACGAGAGGGTAGTCTTCCTCCACCACTTCCTCCGAGGACTGGGGTTTCCTCTCCATCCATTCGTCCGCGGTCTTATGTTCTACAAAGGGCTGGACTTTCATGATCTGGCCCCGAATTTCATCCTCAACATTTCGGCGTTCATCGTCGTGTGTGAGGCTTTCCTCCGCATCCGGCCCCACTTCGGCCTGTGGCTAAATACCTTCAATATCAAGCCGAAGGTGTTGGGAGGCCAACAAGCGGAATGCGGCGGAGCCATGGTGGGCAAGATGCCCAATGTTATATGCCTCGAAGGCTCCTTCGTGGAGACCATAAAGGGATGGCAATCGGCATGGTTCTACATCACCGAGCCGCGCGACACCAACTGGGTGGTGGCCCCCGAGTTTCGATCCGGAATCCCCACGTGGCTCACCTCCTAGAAAGAGAAGGGCCTATCCTGGGGTTCATCGGTGGAGCTGGACGGACTCCAGAAATGTATCCGGAATATGGCAAGCAAGAAGCTCAAGCTTGTCAACATAGTCCAGGTCATGCTCTTCCGCCGGATCCTCCCGTGCCAACAACGGGATTTCAATTTATGGGAGTTCGACCCGGCCCGGCACCAGACTCTAAGCGAGCTCTTCGACACGACGCACAAAGACGTCTGGAGGGTGCTATTCAAGGGCGCCGAGGTCCCTCCCTCTCTCACCGAGGACCGCGGGCTAAGCGCGAAGCACCCTGCGAATCCGGTAAGTTTTGTACATCTGGTAGGATTTTTACGTCCCATAGATTAACCACGTGCGGGGTCTGAGCTCCCATGCCTTTGACATGACTGGGTGGGGGCATCGGAGAAGATCAACTGTCCGACCCCTCTGCCCGAAGACACTGTGGACGCTCTCCTGACGGAGATGCTGCCTCCGGCTCCTTACAAGGTGCCGGAAAAGACCAATAAGAAGGCCAAGGGAACCCGAAAGAGTTCCCGGTGCCAGGTGGTATCAGACTCATCGTCCGATGACTCTGCGACGCACTCCTCCCACGAAGACGAGGAGGAAGATGAAGATGCTCCCCTTCTAGTCGGGGGAGACAAGAAAAGGAAGGCCGCCCCAATTGGGAGGGCCGAAGGGTCCAAGAAGGGAAGGACTCTCCTTCCGGACTGCTCCACCACCGCCGCCGAAGACGAAGACAAGTGGCTACTCAGGGCCAAGCCCCTGGCGAAGTCGTAAGTATTCGGATACCAGAGTAACTCATAGCATACCTTTGTCGCACTGCTTCTCCTAATGCCGAATATGATTATGCAGACCGCCCAAGCCCGTATTGATGTATCTTCGTCGGACGGCTCCTTGGACTCGTCGGATATGGATAGCGATCCACTTCCGACCGCCACCTCCCCTTGCCCTACAGACAATGCCGAGGTATTGTCTCAAGAGGCACCGGGTCGAGGGGAGACAGTCCCGGAGGCGCGTCAACGCGACCTTCCGGACTCCGGGAGTAGAGGGAGTAAGGCTCCCGAGGGCTCCGAGTTTGTCCCTCAGCCGAACACCGCGCCGGAACCTCCAGTGGTGTGATGCCCCAAGACCGACGTGGCAGGTGTCTTCCAGTTATTCGCTGTTGTTGCCTTGTCATTCGCTTGCGTGTTGCATCTTGTCATGTCATCATCCGCATTGCATCATCATGTTTTCAAAACCTGCATCCGTCTGTGTTTCCCCCAGTTCCGTCCGTTGTCCGTTCTGAGCCCAGACACACTCGCACGCGCCCGCGGCATGTCCGACATAGTATTTTATAAGTGGCCGGAAAATGTTCACGGAATGGGATGAGAGTTGACATGTGGTCTTATTATAGTGTAGATAGACCGCCTGCCAAATTTCATCGCATTCGGAGTTCGTTTGACACCCCAACGGATAACTATAGCGACATTATAGCCGGTCTAACGTCGGACGTTTTCGGTCTCCGGAAATAGATACGGGTCCCTCTCTCTCTCTCCTCCCCATCGCAGTCTCTCCACAGCCCACCTAGTCCATCCTCTTTCCCCTCTTCGCTTCCGGAGTTGTCCGATGTGATCGCATGGTCCGAAACCCTCTCTGCTCAGTGCATCAAACCCCCTCGCACGCGCGTCCGAGAAGCTGTCCCGGACCCGACCCGGACAGTCGTCGCCGTTGGATCCGGATCATCCCCAAACATCTACAAAACGTCTCCATTTTGTTTATTGGGCTTCCTAACATAGTTTTTCTTGAACCGCCCGATTTTGATCGGAGGGTCCAAATCTACCCTAAACTCCCATCTTTCCATATATATATAGAACCCCTAGTCTAATTTGAGACAAAACCCTAAAACCTAGGGGATGTCCCATCCATTCCGCGTCTGCCGCCGCCACCAACTCACAAGCTACCTCGGGATCCTCTCATTCTCCCCTGCCCAATCCATCGATCCCCACCAACCAGAGCCTCCCATGGCTCCCTTCGAATCCATCCCCTCCTCGATCTACCTCCACCAGCAGCATCTCCGTTGAAGGAGCTGGAGGAAGAACTCAAGTCTACACGTGATGGATATGAGGAGGAAATAGCAACACTAGTGGAGAAGAATGATGATCTAAAGAAGAAGAAGCTAAAAGTGTTCATGGGATTTCCCGCAACTGGAGGAGAAGATGATTGCACTTGTCCAGAGAACTACATCATCATCAACGACACCGACTCGGACCCAGACGATAGCGATGATGACTATGTTGATGAAGCTGGAGCAGATATCATGGAGTCTTCATCGGAGCAGTTTTTCTAGTCGACCACCATATCAGTAGTAGTATTCTCCCATGTATCTAGTATAGTCCGAGCACTTTTATAACGATAGTTAGACCGTTGTATGCCCTTGTTTGATTGAATGAAGTGATTTTGTTTGCATTTGACTCATGTGCATATGGGTAGTGTTTTACCTCTAGACCTCATTCTATTCTAAATTCTCTTCTTTTCTAAAACCCTTAGATGCCTCCGAGAGGTGACAATGGATTTGCTTTCCCATCAGAGCTCACTTAGTTAATCCAGCAATAGAATGCCTTGATGCGGTTGCTAGTCCAAAATCAGAATCAGGGGAACAACAACAACAACAACAACCCACCACCGCCACCACCTGTTAATCACTTAACCTGTTTTCTTAGGCTGAATCCGCCGGTGTTCTCTAGTAGCACCGAGCCTATAGTAGCAGATGATTGGCTCCGCAAGATTGGAAGGGAGTTAACCACTACTGGATGTACTGATGCTGAGAAGGTGCGCTTTACCGCACATCAGTTGGATGGACCGGCATCATCATGGTGGGAGAATTACACTGTCACCTAGCCTATAGCCACGGTCACATGGGATCAGTTTCAGCAGGCTTTCCGTACTGCCCATGTTTCAGCAGGAGCTATGGCCATGAAGAAGCGTGAGTTTCGCAACTTGTGCAAAGGAGGACGAACTGTTGGCCAGTATGTGGATGCAGCTAAGCAGGAGACGTTTCTGGAAGGACTGAATGATGAGCTGAGCATGCAGTTGATGGTAGCAACTTTCAACAACTACGAGGAGTTGGTAGATAGACCTCTCATGATTGAAGGGAAGCAGCAGCAGATTGAGAACCGCAAGAGGAAGTATGGATAAGGGAAGTACAATTCTGGAGCTCAGCAGAAGCCATGTTTTACCCCGAAATCGGGAGGACTTTCCAGCATACCCATGGAGGAGGTAGCTCGACAATCATAATGCCCCCAAGAATGGTAACGGGAATGGAGGAAGCAACGGCCAGAACCGTACCAACCCATCAACCCCAGCCAAGAGAGACCTAAGCCAAGTCACTTGCTATAAGTGCCAGAAGACTGGACATTACGCCAATGAATGTCCTGAAGCCCAGAATGGAAATGGCAATGAAAGCTCAGGGAAGAAGTTGAACCCTTTCAACAGGGGACAGGTGAACCACGTTAATGTGGAGGAGGTTGAAGCCCAACCAGATGCAATAATAGGTAAGTTTTTGGTTAAGTCGTTTACTGCAATTGTTCTTTTTGATATCGGTGCATCGGATTCCTTCATATCAAGGGGATTGGTGGATAAGTATAAACTGCCCACCAAAGTTCTTAGAATACCTATGTTAGTAAGCTCACCAGGAGCGAAGTATTTGGCCAGTCGAGGATGTTTTCAAGTGCCATTGAGTATAGGTAGGCATGTTTTCCCCTCGGATTTAATCATTTTGGAATCACAAGGTTTGGATGTAATTCTGGGTATGGATTGGCTATCGATGTACGGAGGAAACATCGATTGCCCCAGTATGTCAATTCTGCTTACCACTCCAGAAGGAAGAAGGATCAAGTATGTATCACGGCATGAGCCGAAGAGGACACGAGTAAATTCCTTATCAGGAGTTGTGCAGGAGGAAGTACCAGTGGTGAAGGATTTCCCTGATGTATTTCCCGAAGAGTTGCCAGGCATGCCACCGGATAAAGACATTGAGTTTTTGATTGAGCTTTTGCCAGGCACATGGCCGATATCTAAGAGACCGTATAGAATGCCCGCAAAGGATTTGGAGGAGATTAAGAAGCAGATTAAGGAGTTACTGGATAAGGGATATATTCGCCCAAGTTCTTCACCTTGGGGATCGCCAGTACTTCTAGTGGAGAAGAAGGATGGATCGTTAAGGATGGTTGTTGATTATCGAGGACTGAATGAAGTGACGATCAAGAACAAATACCCGTTGCCAATGATCAATGATTTGTTTGACCAATTACAAGGAGCTAAGGTATTTTCCAAGACCGATCTGCGATCAGGATACCACCAGTTGAAGATTCGAGAGCAGGACATACCTAAGATCGCTTTTACCACAAGGTATGGGCTGTATGAGTATACCGTTATGTCATTTGGTCTGACTAACACACCTGCTTATTTTATGAACATGATGAACAAAGTGTTTATGGAATTTTTGGATAAGTTCGTCGTAGTGTTCATTGATGATATTCTGGTTTACTCGAAGAATGAAGAAGAACATGAAGAACATTTGCGTTTGGTACTTGGTAAGCTCAGAGAACATCAGTTATACGCTAAGTTCAGCAAATGTGAGTTTTGGTTGAAAGAAGTTGGATTCCTCGAACATGTTATATCCGGAGAAGGAATAGCAGTGGATCCCACCAAGGTTGTCACTGTGACAAATTGGGTAGCACCAACGACAGTTGGAGAGATCCGGAGTTTTCTTGGGCTGGCAGGATACTACCGGAGATTCATTGAGAATTTCTCGAAGATTGCGAAGCCCATGACGGAGTTGTTAAAGAAGGATACCAAGTTCAAATGGACTGAGGAATGTGAGGCTAGTTTCCAGGAGTTGAAGAAACGTTTGGTTACATCACCAGTGTTGATTTCGCCAGATCAGCGCAAGGATTATGAGGTGTATTGCGATGCTTCACGTCGAGGACTTGGAGTAGTGCTTATGTAGGAGGGAAGAGTTGTTTCGTATGCCTCACGACAGCTTAAGCCCCATGAGTTGAATTATGCTACACATGATCTGGAGTTAGCAGCCGTAGTGCACGCATTGAAGACTTGGAGACATTTTCTCATGGGAAATGTAACACCCCGGATGTAATTTACCTTATCTGTTCTCCAACTCTTGCCGTTTCTGGCCCTAAGTTATTTTATTTCCTCATTGTTGGGTTTTTGTCTCCGTGTGTTTTGTCTTTGTCATGCATCTCATATCATGTCATCATGTGCATTGCATTTGCATACGTGTTCATCTCATGCATCCGAGCATTTTCCCCGTTATCTGTTTTGCATTCCGGCGCTCCTATGTCCTCCGGTGGTCCTTTCTACCTCTTTTCGTGTGTGGGTGTTAACCATTTACGGATTGGACCGAGTCTTTTCATGCGGCCTTGGTTTACTACCAATAGACCGCTTGTCAAGTTTCGTGCCATTTGGACTTCGTTTGATACTCCAACGGTTAACCGAGGGACCGAAAAGGCCTCGTGTGTGTTGAAGCCCAACACCCTTCCAAACTAGCCCAAAACCCACCTAAACCCCTTCTATCATCTAGAGCGTTCGATCACGATCGCGTGGCCGCAAACCGCACCTCATTTGGAGCTTCCTAGCTCCTCCTACCTATAAATATAGACACTCCCCCGAAATTTCGGGTCATTTCCAACCCTAACCTAGCTCCCTCTCCCTCTGCGCGGCCGGACATTGTCCGATCCGGCCGGACATTGTCCGATCCGGCCGGACACCGCCGCCACCCACTCCCATGACGCCACGTGGTGCCCGAGCCTCCCACAGGGCCAGAGGCACCGCGAACCCGCCGCCTTTCTCCTCCCGAGGCGCGCCGCCTTCTCCTCCGTCGCAGGCCACCTACGCCGCCCGCGCCCGTCAGATCCCTCCGCTGCCTCGCACCTGCACGTCGCCGCCGGCGAGTGCCTCGCCGCCCCGCGGGAGCCCCGTCGTCACTGTTGTGCCTTCGCCGACGCGCCGCGGGTCGCCTCCGCCGCCGCCCATCATGGATCCGGCGACCCCGAGCCCGGCCGCAGCCTTCCCCGCTGCTCCGGCCGGTTCTCTAGCGAGCTCACGCCGCCACCACGATCCGCGTGCCCTGAAACCCTGGATCCAGTTTTGGAGGTGATTTTTCGTCTAAGTCCTTTTTCCTGATAAATTTTATGCCATCTTCATCATGTCGTAACTCTGCATCCGTAGCTCCGATTCGTGCGTGTAGCATATCAAAATGTTCGTATCGACGAGTACATCATTTCATCTCATAGCATCATTTTCATTTGAGATCGTATTGATGCCCGAAATGCTGTTGGAAGAGGGCTATGTGAGGAAAGTTGCAGATGTGTTTCATCAAATGGCCTTTTGTCATTTTTGCCATGATTAATGTGTGCATGCTATGATCCTGAGCTCTACATGTGTTTTGTCAAATGCCATGCCATCTTTACAGCGGTGTATGCCATGTATTTTTGTGATATTTGTGGTGACTAGCACAAGCATGCAAAGTAGTGTAATCGTTGATGCTGATTTCACGGACTTAGTATTTCACTAAGTCCTTGTCCTGTTTTTGCTTTTATGCCATATGTTCATGTTGTTTCCTAGTGATCCGTGCCTCTTTTGAGGATGACCAGTAAGGATGTTTTGTTAACATTGTGGTGCTGTATCCATCCATGTCTTTGTTTGCAATTATGGAGCACCCTAGCTTGAGTCAGTCAAGCTCTACTTTTGCTGTAAAATGATCCTGGCAGATTGTTTACATGTTTAGCGATTTTGCCGAGGATGTTGCTATTGATCCGTGCATGCTATGTTGTTGTTCTTGCCATGTCTAGCTTCTATGCTATGTCTTCTTGACGGGTGTATTCTTAGTTTGTCATGCCATTCTCTGTAGTGAGTGCATCGAGCTCGTAAACATGCCTACTCGTTAACTGTTTTGCATGCTCCAGTTTTTTACTAAGTTTGAATCTGTTTATGTTTTTGCCATGTTCACATGCTTGCAAATGTATTTTCTGATCCCTTTTGGCTCAAGGTCACTAAGGGACTTTTGTTAAGTGCTTAGAGTAGCTCCATGCCTTGATTTGCCATGTTAAGTTCCTGTAGCATGTAGTTTTCATGTTCTAAAGATTGCTTCCTGATGATAAATCCCAGACTTGTGTTAATTTCACTAAGTCTGAAACCTGTTATCATTTGCACTTTTGCCATGCTTGTTTGAACCTGTTAATGGATGAATTAGCCGTAGCTCAGTGTTCATATTTTGTCAAGCATCATGAGTGGATCCCTGCCATGTATTTTGTTATCATGTTTGAGTGCTATAGCATATTTATCTTGATGCATTTAGTTGGCTACTTGCTGATTATCGCAGACCGGTGCCATATTTGTTTTGCTTGCCATTTCCAAACCGTGCATCCGATTCCGGTGATCTTTATATCGATTTCAACCGAAATCACCTCACCTTTCCAGTGGCACTCTTGGATTTAGAAGTTGAGGCCAGGTTTAAACATTCCTTTCCAAATCATGCCTATGCATCACATATCGCATCCCGCATATCATACCATGTTTGCATCATGTTGCTTGAGCATTGCACGTGGTTGATTGTGCTCCTTTTGTTTGTTGTTCTTGTTTGGGTAGAGCCGGGAGACGAGTTCGTGAATGAGGAGCCCGTTGAGTTCGCTTACGAGGATCAAGGCAACTTTGAGTACTTTGCAGGCAAGATGACCATACCCTCAAAATCACTTCTATCTTTGCTTGCTAGATGCTCGCTCTTTTGCTATGCCTATGCTATGATGCCTACCACATGCTTATCATGCCTCCCATATTGCCATGTCAAACCTCTAACCCACCTTGTCCTAGCAAACCGTTGTTTGGCTATGTTACCGCTTTGCTCAGCCCCTCTTATAGCGTTGCTAGTTGCAGGTGAAGATTGGAGATCGTTCCTTGTTGGAACATTGTTTATTGTTGGGATATCACCATATTATCTTGTTTATCTTAATGCACCTATATACTTGGTAAAGAGTGGAAGGCTCGGCCTTATGACTAGTGTTTTGTTCCACTCTTGCCGCCCTAGTTTCTGTCATATCGGTGTTATGTTCCCGGATTTTGCGTTCCTTACACAGTTGGGTTATAATGGGAACCCCTTGACAGTTCGCCTTGAATAAATCTCCTCCAGCAAGGCCCGACCTTGGTTTTACCATTTGCCACCTAGCCTTTTTCCCTTGGGTTTCACGGACTCAAGGGTTATCTTTATTTTAAACCCCTAGGCCAGTGCTTCTCTAAGTGTTGGTCCAACCCAGAGCACCGTGCGGGGCCGTCCCTTGGCAACTTGGGTTACGTTGGCTCCCATACGCTTAGCTTATCCGGTGTGCCCTGAGAACGAGATATGTGCAGCTCCTATCGGGATTTGTCGGCACAGCGGGTGGTCTTGCTGGACTTGTTTTACCATTGTCGAGGATGTCTTGTAACTAGGATGCCGAGTCTGATCGGATTGTCTTGGGAGAAGGTATATCCTTCGTGGACCGTGAGAGCTTGTGATGGGCTAAGTTGGGACTCCCCTGCAGGGTTTTGAATTTTCGAAAGCCGTGCCCGTGGTTATGGGCAGATGGGAATTTGTTAATGTCCGGTTGTAGATAACCTGAAACTTAACTTAATTAAAATGCACCAACCGCGTGTGTAGCCGTGATGGTCTCTTCTCGGCGGAGTCCGGGAAGTGAACACGGTGTTGGAGTAATGTTTGACGTAGGTTGTTCTAGGATCACTTCTTGATCATAGTTGTTCGACCGTGCTTTTGCCTTCTCTTCTCGCTCTCTTTTGCGTATGTTAGCCATCAAATATGCTAGTCGCTTGCTGCAGCTCCACCTCATACCTTTGTCTTACCTATAAGCTTAAATAGTCTTGATCGCGAGGGTGCGAGATTGCTGAGTCCCTGTGACTCACAGATTTCCTTCCAAACCAGATGCAGGGACCGATGATACCGCTCCAGACGATGCACTTGAGCTCAAGTGGGAGTTCGATGAAGACTCTCACCGTTACTATGTGTCTTTCCCAGATGATCAGTAGTGGTGCCCAGTTGGGGCGATCGGGGACTTTGTCGCATTTGGGGGGTTGATCTTTATTTTGGTACTGTAGTCGGACCATGAGTGTATTGGATGAATGTAATGATATTTATGTATTTGTGTGACGTGGCGAGTGTAAGCCAACTATGTATCTTTTCCCCTTTATTTATATTACATGAGTTGTTTGCAAAGATTACCTCACTTGCGACATTGCTTTCAATGCGGTTATGCCTCTAAGTCGTGCTTCGACATGTAGGAGATATAGCCGCATCGAGGGCGTTACAAGTTGGTAATCACAGCCTTCCCCGACCTTAGTAGCCCCCTGCTTGATCGAATCGTTGACGTTGTTTAGTCTAGAAAAATGTTTTGACTCATTTAGGATTATATATATCGAAGAGTTATTAATTCTTTTTATTCCTCAGTACCTTCATCCCTCTGGTAAGGCATCCTGACGTAGAGTTTTGACTCTTCTCTTCTCAAATTTCACTAAATTTTTTTTAGGATCACGCGGGTATCTTGGAATCGTTCCGATGGTTTTGTGACGAGAACATTGTTCTTGATGCCTCCTGTCATTTAGGGGTTGTGGCAGTGTCCCGGGGAGTTGAGCTCCGAGGTGTTGTCGTCACAATTTTATCATTGAGATTCTGGAATACTTGAGTTTCGCTGACATCGAAAATCTCTTTTAGGCAGTTGTTGGTGAGATAACCTCGACGCCACCCAGTATTGGGGCGGGAGTTTGGGAGTATTGCCATAACTTGTATAACGGATGCTTTTCGAAGGTTGATGTAAATGATTTCCGAAGTTTTTCTCGGTTATGTGTTGAAGGATGGATACAGCTGGATGTAGGATTTGCTAGCTTTGGGCGAGATATTATGCTTCCCCTATATCCCCAACACTTGATTGCATAACCGGAAAGGTTCAGGAGTTTCATAGGTGGGAATTCTTGTAGCTCTAGTTCTTCTTCCGCGGATATTTGGTTTGAGATTGGGTAATCCTTACTGAGTATTCGTTCTTGTTCGTACCTTGTTGTTTTATTCTTCTACCTCTATCTAGTGGCTTCTCAATTTATGGAAATGTGACCATTTCAATTGGAATGCATTCGTTCATTTTGTTCGGATGTGAAGACTTTATGTTGCAATTTCAGCCCGTTTGATTCAGCTTAAATATTTGTCTGTCAATATGCTAACGGATGTCAACCTCTTCAGGATGGCTCCTCCAACGCGCACGACTCCGAATCCTGATCCGCCACCACCACCTCCACCTCCGGAGGCATGGCAAGCTGTGATGGCCGCTACCAATGCAAACACGCAGCTGATCATGCAACTTCTTCAAGAGCGCAACCAAGGGAACTAGGGCCACGGCAACAATCATAATCAGTTTGCTACACTCAACCAGTTCCTCCCTAACCAGCCAAAGGCCTTCAGCAATTGTGTTGAGGCAACAGACGCTGATGATTGGCTCGTGGACATATGCAAGCATTTCGAGTGCAGCAACGTCAGGCCTGAGGACTTTGTCAAGTTTGCCTCCTTCCAACTCAAAGACCAAGCTGCAGAATGGTTTCAGCAGTACAAAGATTCCAGAGGAGGCCGTGTGATTACCTGGGATGAATTCCGTCAAGACTTCAAAGCTCATCATATTCCTCAAAGTGTGGTTGAAAGCAAGCGTGAGGAATTCTGCAACCTGAAGCAAGGCACTATGTCTGTTTAGCAGTACAACATCATGTTTTAAAAGCTCGCTCGTTTCGCCAAGCAGGATGTCCCTGACGAGAAGAGCATGATATATCAGTTCAGGGGTGTTCTCGGAGAAGAACTCCAGCTAGCTCTCGTCCTTTTTGAGCCCAAGAAGTACGATGAGTTTTACAACATGGCAATGAAGCAAGAGGCTGCCCAACTGAAGTGCGATGCTTCCAAGAAGCGAGTGAGAGATGCAACTCCTTCTTCCTCAACTCAAGTGGCTAAGCAGCAAAAGTATTGGCTACCTCCTCCTCCGTTCCATCAGCCTTATCAGCAGAAGAGCAAAGGTGGCAGTGGATCTTCCCACCCACCCAACCCTGGCTTTCAGAACAAGACTTCGTCTCAAGCTCCAAGATCAAGTGCTCCGTATCACCGTCCGCTTTCAGAGGTCACGTGCAACAAGTGCCAACAGAAGGGTCACTATGCCAACAAATGCTTCAATTAGAGGCATCTTCCTCCTCCTCCTCCTCCTCCTCCTGTGAGATCTGCATGTACCGCAGTGGTCAAACATAACCCCAAGCACGCCAAGGTCAACTTGTTGAACGCAGCTCAGGCAGAGGACTCGTCAGATGTGATTATGGGTAACTTTCTAGTTAACTCTACTCCTGCAAAAGTTCTTTTTGACACTGGTGCATCACATTGTTTCATGTCAAGATCATTTGTTTCCAAGCATGACTTCATTTGGCAAATGTTGGTTAAACCTATGGGAGTGGTTTCTCCGGCTAAGTCTATGAGGGCTACTTCAATAGTCCCGGATGTTTCTATCATGATGGGTGACTTCAAGTTTCTGGCTTCTCCAATGGTCCTTGGTAACTCGGATATTGATCTTATTCTTGGAATGGACTGGCTTTCTAAGCACAAGGCTCAGCTTGATTGTGCTGCCAGGCAAATTCAATTGACTCATTCGTCTGAGGATGTAATTGTCTTTGCCGCTAATGACGATACCATCCGTCTGTTTTCTCTCAATGAGAAGGGTGAGATGGATGCCATCTCTCAAATTCTGGTCGTTTGCGAATATCAAGATGTCTTTCTAGAAGAGATTCCAGGAATGCCTCCGCACCGGCCAGTTGAATTTGTCATCGATCTTGAGCCTGGCACGGAACCTGTTTGCAAACGTCCTTACAAGCTTGGACCTGAAGAGTTGAAGGAGCTAAAGAAACAACTCGATATTCAAGAGCGAATGGGTCTCATCCGACCTAGTTCTTCTCCGTGGGGTTGTGGAGTTCTTTTTGTGAAGAAGAAGTATGTAACAGACCGACTTTGTGTCGACTACCATCCATTGAACAAGAAGACTATAAAGAACAAGTACCCACTTCCCAACATCAATGAGCTGTTTGAACAACTCAAAGGTGCTCACGTATTCTCCAAGCTTGATCTCCATATGGGCTATCACCAGATTCGAACGTGAGCAAGATATCCCCAAGACAGCATTCAGAACAAGCTATGGTTCATATGAATACACTGTCATGTCTTTTGGCCTCGTTAATGCTCCTCCGACTTTCTCTCGCATGATGAACTTCATCTTCAACCCCTACACAAATGACTTCGTCTTGGTCTACCTCGATGACATTTTGGTCTTTTCCAAGAACAAGGAGGATCATGCCAAGCACTTGCGTTTCATGCTGGATAAGCTCAGAGAACATCAGTTCTATGCCAAGTTTTCAAAGTGCGAGTTTTGGCTCGATGAGGTTCTCTACCTTGGGCATATCATTTCTGCCAAGGGCATTGCTGTGAATCCTGAGAAGGTGTCTGCAATTGATTGGGAACCACCTCAGAACGTGAAGCAACTCCGAAGCTTCCTTGGTCTCGCAAGCTATTGTCGAAGGTTCGTTGAGAACTTCTCTAAGATCGCGAAGCCTCTTTCCAACCTTCTCCAGAAGCACGTGAAGTATGTTTGGTCTCCTGAATGTGACATCGCTTTCAACACCCTGAAAGAGAAATTAGTCACTGCTCCAGTTCTGACTCCTCCTGATGAATCCAAACCGTTCGAGGTCTTCTGTGATGCCTCTCTTCAAGGTCTTGGTGCAGTGTTGATGCAAGAGAAGAAAGTTGTGGCCTATACCTCTCGCCAGTTGAAGCCCAATGAAAAAAACTACCCCACTCATGACCTCGAGTTGGCGGCAGTTGTGCATGCTCTTTTGACTTGGAGACATCTCTTATTGGGAAGAAAAGTGGACATCTTCACTGACCACAAGAGTCTCAAGTACATCTTCACTCAGCCTAATCTCAACCTCAGGCAGACTCATTGGGTCGAAATGATTCAAGAGTATAATCCGAGCATCGAATATACTCCAGGCAAGGCCAATGTAATTGCTGACGCATTGAGCAGGAAGGCTTACTGCAACAGTTTGATTCTCAAGCCTTACCAACCCGAGCTTTGTGAAGCTTTCCGCAAACTCAGTGTGCAAGTTGTTCCTCGAGGTTTTCTCGCCAACCTCCAAGTCTCTCCTACTTTGGAAGATCAGATTCGCGAGGCTCAACTTCTTGATTCTATGGTGAAGAAGGTGAAGATTGGGATTGCCAAGAGTCAACCCAAGTACAAGTGCTATCGTCTTGATGACAAGGATACTCTATTCTTCGAGGATCGCATTGTTGTGCCTAAAGGTGACCTTCGTAAAGTCATTATGAACGAGGCTCACAATTCACTCCTCTCCATCCACCCTGGAAGTACAAAGATGTACCAGGACCTCAAGCAGTCGTATTGGTGGACTCGAATGAAGCGTGAGATTGCTCAGTTCGTGAATGAATATGATGTCTGCAGAAGAGTGAAGGCAGAACACCAACGACCAGCTGGTCTCCTCCAACCTCTTGCCATTCCAGAATGGAAGTTTGACCACATTGAGATGGACTTCATGACTGGGTTTCCAAAGTCCAAGCATGGCAATGATGCTATATTCGTTGTCACCGACAAACTCACTAAAGTGGTTCATTTCCTTCCTATCAAATAATCCATCACAACAGCTCAATTGGCAGAGCTATATACCTCTCGGATTGTCTCTCTGCACGACATTCCGCAGTTGATTTCTTCAGATTGTGGCAGCATCTTCACCTCCAAGTTTTGGGATTCTTTTTAGAAGGCCATGGGCACCAACATCCGTTTCAGCACAACTTTTCATCCCCAAACTAGTGGCCAAGTCGAACGTGTAAATCAGATCCTTGAAGATATGCTCAGGGCTTGCGTTATCTCTTTCGGTATGAAGTGGGAAGATTGTCTTCCATATGCCTAGTTCTCCTACAACAATAGCTTTCAAGCGAGTTCGGGCAAGGCCCCATTTGAAATTCTCTATGGCAGGAAGTGCCGTACTCCTCTTAACTGGTCAGAGACTGGTGAATGTCAACTTCTTGGCAATGACTTGATCACAGAGGCAGAAGAGATGTGCAAAGTCATTCGTGATAACCTCAAAGCAGCGCAATCACGCAAGAAGAGCTACTATGATAGCAAACATCGTGATTTGGCTTTCGAGATCGGAGACCATGTTTACCTCCACGTCTCTCCAATGAAAGGTACTCGTCGCTTCGGTATCAAAGGGAAGCTTGCCCCTAGATACGTGGGTCCTTTCAAGATCGTCAGCAAGAGAGGCGATCTCGCCTATCAACTCGAGCTTCCCTCCAACTTTGCAAACGTGCATGACGTGTTTCACGTGTCTCAACTCCGCAAGTGCTTCAAGACCCCTGACCGCATCGTCAACTTCGAAGACATTGATCTCCAAGAAGACCTTTCTTACCGTGAGCACCCCGTTGCTATCCTTGAAGAAACTGAGCGCAAGACTCGCAACAAGTCAATCAAATTCCTCAAAGTCAAGTGGTCACATCATTCCGATCGTGAAGCCACCTGGGAACGCAAGGATCACCTCCGTTCTGAGTACCCGGAGTTTTTCCAGTCCTAGATCTCGGGACGAGATCCTTTCGTAGTGGTGGAGTGTTGTAACACCCCGGATGTAATTTACCTTATCTGTTCTCCAACTCTTGCCGTTTTTGGCCCTAAGTTAATTTATTTCCTCGTTGTCGAGTTTTTGTCTCCGTGTGTTTTGTCTTTGTCATGCATCTCATATCATGTCATCATGTGCATTGCATTTGCATACGTGTTCGTCTCATGCATCCGAGCATTTTCCCCGTTGTCCGTTTTGCATTCCGGCGCTCCTATGTCCTCCGGTGGTCCTTTCTACCTCTTTTTGTGTGTGGGTGTTAAACATTTCCGGATTGGACCGAGTCTTGTCATGCGTCCTTGGTTTATTACAGGTAGACCGCCTATCAAGTTTCGTGCCATTTGGACTTCGTTTGATACTCCAATGGTTAACCGAGGGACCGAAAGGCCCTCGTGTGTGTTGCAGCCCAACACCCTTCCAAACTAGCCCAAAACCCACCTAAACCCCTTCTATCATCTAGAGCGTTCGATCACGATCGGGTGGCCGCAAACCGCACCTCATTTGGAGCTTCCTAACTCCTCCTACCTATAAATATAGACACTCCCCCGAAATTTCGGGTCATTTCCATCCCTAATCTAGCTCCCTCTCCCTCTGCGCGGCCGGACATTGTCTGATCCGGCCGGACACCGCCGCCACCCACTCCCGTGACGCCACGTGGCGCCCGCGTGCCCACATTGCCGCCACTCCACCGTGCGGCCCGACGAGCCCGCGGGAGGCCCGCCCGAGCCGCCCACCGGGCCAGAGGCACCGCGACCTCGCCGCCTTTCTCCTCCCGAGGCGCACCGCCTTCTCCTCCGTCACCGGCCACCTACGCCATCCGTGCTCGTCAGATCCCTCCGCCGCCTCGCGCCTGCACGTCGCCACAGGCGAGTGCCTCGCCGCCTCGCGGGAGCCCCGTCGTCGCCGCTGTGCCTCCGCCGACGCGCTGCGGGTCGCCTCCGCCGCCGCTCATCACGGATCCAGCGACCCCGAGCCCGGCCGCCGCCTTCCCTGCTGCTCCGGCCGGTTCTCCGGCGAGCTCGCGCCGCCACCTTGATCCGCGTGCCCCGAAACTCTAGATCCAGTTTCGGAGGTGATTTTTTGTCCAAGTCCTTTTTCCTGATAAATTTTATGCCATCTTCATCACGTCGTAACTCTGCATCCGTAGCTCCGAGTCGTGCGTGTAGCATATCAAAATGTTCGTCTCAACGAGTACATCATTTCATCTCATTGCATAATTTTCATTTGAGCTCATCTTGATGCCCGAAATGCTGTTGGAAGATGGCTATGTGAGGAAAGTTGCAGATCTGTTTCAGCAAATGGCCTTTTGTCATTTTTGCCATGATTAATGTGTGCATGCTATGATCCTGAGCTCTACATGTGTTTTGTTAAATGCCATGCCATCTTTACAGCGGTGTATGCCCTGTATTTTTGTGATATTTGTGGTGACTAGCACAAGCATGCAAAGTAGTGTAATCGTTGATGCTGATTTCAGGGACTTAGTATTTCACTAAGTCCTTGTCCTGTTTTTGCTTTTATGCCATATGTTCATGTTGTTTCCTAGTGATCCGTGCCTCTTTTGAGGATGATCAGGAAAGATGTTTTGTTAACATTGTGGTGCTCCATCCATCCATGTCTTTGTTTGCAATTATGGAGAACCCTAGATTGAGTCAATCGAGCTCTACTTTTGCTATAAAATGATCCTGGCAGATTATTGACATGTTTAGCGATTTTGCCGAGGATGTTGCTATTGATCCGTGCATGCTATGTTGTTGTTCTTGCTATGTCTAGCTTCTATGCTATGTCTTCTTGATGGGTGTATGCTTAGTTTATCATGCCATGCTCTGTAGTGAGTGCATCGAGCTCGTAAACATGCCTACTCGTTCACTGTCTTGCATGCTCCAGTTTTTCACTAAGTCTGAATCTGTTTATGTTTTTGCCATGTTCACATGCTTGCAAATGTATTTTCTGATCCCTTTTGGCTCAAGGTCACTAAGGGACTTTTGTTATGTGCTTAGCGTAACTTCATGCCATGCCTTGCTTTGCCATGTTAAGTTCCTGTAGCATGTAGTTTTCATGTTCTAAAGATTGCTTCCTGATAATAAATTCTAGACTTGTGTTAATTTCACTTAGTCTGAAACCTGTTATTATTTGCACTTTTGCCATGCTTGTTTGAACCAGTTAATGGATGAATTAGCCGTAGCTCAGTGCTCATCTTTTGTCAAGCATCATGAGTGGATCCCTGCCATGTATTTTGTTGTCATGTTTGAGTGCTGTAGCATATTTATCTTGATGCATTTAGTTGGCTACTTGCTGATTATCACAGACCGGTGCCATATTTGTTTTGGTTGCCATTTCCAAACCGTGCATCCGATTCCAGTGATCCTTATATCAATTTCAACCGAAATCACCTCACCTTTCCAGTGGCACTCTTGGATTTCCAAGTTGAGGCCAGGTTCAATCATTCCTTTCCAAATCATGCCTATGCATCACATATCGCATCCCACATATCATACCATGTTTGCATCATGTTGCTTGAGCATTGCACGTGGTTGATTGTGCTCCTTTTTCGTGTTGTTCTTGTTTGGGTAGAGCCGGGAGACGCGTTCGTGAACGAGGAGCCCGTTGAGTTCGCTTACAAAGATCAAGGCAACTCTGAGTACTTTGCAGGCAAGATGACCATACCCTCGAAATCACTTCTATCTTTGCTTGCTAGATGCTCGCTATTTTGCTACGCCTATTCTACGATGCCTACCACATGCTTATCATGCCTCCCATATTGCCATGTCAAACCTCTAACCCACCTTGTCCTAGCAAACCGTTGTTTGGCTATGTTACCGCTTTGCTCAGCCCCTCTTATAGCGTTGCTAGTTGCAGGTGAAGATTGGAGATCGTTCCTTGTTGGAACATTGTTTATTGTTGGGATATCACCATATTATCTTGTTTATCTTAATGCACCTATATACTTGGTAAAGGGTGGAAGGCTCGACCGTATGCCTAGTGTTTTGTTCCACTCTTGCCGCCCTAGTTTCCGTCATATCGGTGTTATGTTCCCGGATTTTGCGTTCCTTACACGGTTGGGTTATAATGGGAACCCCTTGACAGTTCACCTTGAATAAAACTCCTCCAGCAAGGCCCGACCTTGGTTTTACCATTCACCACCTAACCTTTTTTCCTTGGGTTTCGCGGACTCTAGGGTCATCTTTATTTTAAACCCCCGGGCCAGTGCTTCTCTAAGTGTTGGTCCAACCCAGAGCACCGTGCGGGGCCGTCCCTTGGCAACTTGGGTTATTTTGGCTCCCGTACACTTAGCTTATCCGGTGTGCCCTGAGAACGAGATATGTGCAGCTCCTATCGGGATTTGTCAGCACAGCGGGTGGTCTTGCTGGACTTGTTTTACCATTGTCGAGGATGTCTTGTAACCGGGATGCCGAGTCTGATCGGATTGTCTTGGGAGAAGGAATATCCTTCATGGACCGTGAGAGCTTGTGATGGGCTAAGTTGGGACTCCCCTGCAGGGTTTTGAATTTTCGAAAGCCGTGCCCGCGGTTATGGGCAGATGGGAATTTGTTAATGTCCGGTTGTAGATAACCTGAAACTTAACTTAATTAAAATGCACCAACCGCGTGTGTAGCCGTGATGGTCTCTTCTCGGTGGAGTCCGGGAAGTGAACACGGTGTTGGAGTAATGTTTGACGTAGGTTGTTCTAGGATCACTTCTTGATTATAGTTGTTCGACCGTGCTTTTGCCTTCTCTTCTCGCTCTCTTTTGCGTATGTTAGCCATCAAATATGCTAGTCGCTTGCTGCAGCTCCACCTCATACCTTTGTCTTACCTATAAGCTTAAATAGTCTTGATCGCGAGGGTGCGAGATTGCTGAGTCCCCGTGACTCACAGATTTCCTTCCAAACCAGATGCAGGGACCGATGATACCGCTCCAGGCGATGCACTTAGCTCAAGTGGGAGTTCGATGAAGACTCTCGCTGTTACTATGTGTCTTTCCCATATGATCAGTAGTGGTGCCCAGTTGGGGCGATCGGGGACTTTGTCGCATTTGGGGGGTTGATCTTTATTTTGCTACCTTAGTCGGACCATGAGTGTATTGGATGAATGTAATGCTATTTATGTATTTGTGTGACGTGGCGAGTGTAAGCCAACTATGTATCTTTTCCCCTTTATTTATATTACATGGGTTGTTTGCGAAGATTACCTCACTTGCGACATTGCTTTCAATGCGGTTATGCCTCTAAGTCGTGCTTCGACATGTAGGAGATATAGCCGCATCGAGGGCGTTACAGGAAACCATTGTGAGGTGTACACGGATCACAAGAGTTTGAAGTACATCTTCGCGCAGAAGGAGTTGAATCTCATGCAAAGAAGATGGTTGGAGCTCATCAAGGATTATGATATGAGGTTGCATTATCACCCCGGAAAGGCTAATGTAGTAGCCGATGCGTTGAGCCGTAAGAACCATGTCAACACACTCATGACCGGAGGATTACCAAAGGAGTTAGTCGAGGATCTTCGTGAGCTATGTTTGGAGATAGTCCCGAGAGGCTATGTAGCAGCATTGGAGATACAATCTACTTTGATGGATAAGATCAGAGAAGCTCAGAATACCGACAAGGAGATTGCCTCTATAAAGGAGAAGATGAGCAAAGGAAAAGTTAAAGGATTTCGTGAGGATGAGCACGATACCCTATGGTTTGAAGACCGTGTTTATGTGCCTAACGACCCGGAGATCAGGAAGTTGATTCTGCAGGAGGCCCATGATTCACCATATTCGATTCACCCAGGAAATACCAAGATGTATTTGGATTTGAAGGATACTTTCTGGTGGACCGGAATGAAGAAGGATATTGCGAAGTATGTAGCAGTTTGTGATGTATGTTAGAGAGTAAAGGTAGAGCATCAAAAGCCAGCAGGATTGCTACAGCCATTGCCGATACCCGAATGGAAGTGGGATAAGCTAGGCATGGATTTTATCATGGGATTACCCAGGACCCGTTCAGGCTATGACTCGATATGGGTTGTAGTCGATCGCTTGACGAAGGTAGCTGATTTCATCCCAGTAAAGACCACTTACACCAGTGCTAAGTTGGCAAAGATATACATGACCAGGATCGTATGTCTGCATGGAGTTCCGAGGAGCATTGTATCAGATAGAGGAACCCAGTTTACCTCAAAGTTCTGGAATCAGTTGCACAAAACTTTGGGTACCAGGCTAGAGTTCAGTACAACTTTTCATCCGCAGATAGATGGACAGACCGAGAGAGTCAATCAAATTTTGGAGGATATGCTGAGAGCTTGTGTGCTAGATTATGGATCTAGTTGGGACGATAGTTTGCCATATGCAGAGTTCTCTTACAACAATAGTTATCAATCCAGTTTGAAGATGGCCCCTTCCGAAGCCTTGTACGGAAGGAGGTGCAGGACCCCATTGTCGTGGGACAAAGTTGGAGATCGCCAGTTGTTTGGACCAGATTTGATTAAGGAGTCTGAACAGAAAGTGAAGTTGATTCGTGATAGGCTCAAGGTAGCCCAGTCCAGGCAGAAGAGCTATGCAGATTCTAAATGCAAGGAGATAGTTTACGAAGCCGGAGATAGAGTTTATCTTCGTGTATCTCCAATTCGAGGAGTTAAGCGCTTTGGAGTTAAGGGAAAGTTAGCGCCACGTTTTGTGGGACCATACAAAGTTTTGGAACGTATGGGAGAAGTTGCCTACAAGTTGGAGTTGCCCGAAGGATTGTCAGGAGTTCACGATGTGTTCCACGTTTCCCAGTTGAAGAAGTGCCACACAGAGATGGCTGATATACCGCTGAGAGATACAGTGCCGCTGGAAGCATTCAGTTGTATAGTGATTTGACCTATGAGGAGAAACCAGTTAAGATTCTCGAATATGCCAGCCGAGTCACCCGCAGCAAGGTTATCAATTTTTGTAAAGTTCAGTGGAGCCACGACACCGAGAATGAAGCCACCTGGGAGCGAGAGGAAGATTTGCTGAAGGACCACCCTCACCTATTTTCTAGCCAACCCAAATCTCGAGGGCGAGATTCATCTTAAGGGGGGTAGGTTTGTAACATCCCAAATTTTCAATTTGGAATGTTATACATTAGATGATCATTGCAAATCATATTTTATTTGCTTTCGGTTTGATCCTAGAAATTCTACGCAACTCAAGGACCCTCGGAGAGAGTTTGGGATTTCATTATTTTCATATTTGGGTTTTCTCAAAATTTGAAAAATAGGATCATTTGATCTTATTTATTTTATCTTCAATTATTTCTATTAAAAAATTTATGAGAGAGGGAATAAAATGACTTTCCCAAAATAAAGAAATATTGAGGATTTAATAAAAAAATCAAATAAGATTTTTTTGGAGTTTTTGCTATTTTATTTGAATTTAGGAAAAATTGCACAATTTTCAAAACTGCATTTTAGGGCCAAGAAAATGTTCATCTCGTTCTAAATATTTTATTTAGACGGTGAAAATTTGTTTTGGCATTTTTATATTTTTATTTATTCTTTTAAAATTTATTTTCTGTTCGGCGGAATTAAAAAAAACGCGCGAGAGCCCTACTGGGCCAAGGCCCAGCCGAGCTGGGCCGGCCTCGCCAGCGCCACTGCCAGCCCCGCCGTGTCGCCGCCGGACTCGGGGAGTCTGACCCCGAGGCGCCTCCGCCGTCGCCCCTTCCCCAAGCCGACCGAGCCCCCCCTCCTATAAATACGCCGCCACCCCGCCGCCCTCACCCCGTCCCAGCCCCGCCGAGCCGCCGCAGCCGCCTAGCGCCGCCGCCAGG
>NC_041380.1:94885383-94886821 GCF_002162155.2 Triticum dicoccoides | reverse complement strand
GTGCCGCTGCCAGGAGCCGCCGCCGCCGCAGCCCCGCCACCCTGCGCCGTCCCGTCGCCCCGCCGGAGCCGCTGGAGCCCCCGTCGGAGCCGAGCTGGAGGTATAGCCACCGCCACCGCCGTGGTCCGTTATTTTTTTAAAAACCGATTCAGTTTTTTTAGAAACCCTAGTTTCGTTTTTTTATAAATCGGGTTTTCTGGTTTATTTGTTTAGCGAGCGTTCGACCGTTCGTTCGTTTTAACGGACAAGTTCACAGTTTAGTCACAGTTAACGAACGTTCGTTCGTTAATCTGTTCATCAGTTTTTCTTTTTCTCAGATTTTACACGGTTATTTCTGATCGCGATTTCTGATCTGATTTTCGTTCTAGTATAACTTTTCGCTTGTTTGTCGGAATCAGGCGATTCAAGCGCCTAGAGTTTCATCTCGAAGCCCTCTTTCCGTTTAACCAACTCAAACAAGTTTTTGCTTCTGTAAAATTTGACTTAGGTCCAGATTAGTAAACGAAGCTTGTTTCTTTCGCCTTTTGACTTTCGTTGCTTTGTTTGATTTGATTCTTTTTACAAACCGGAGTTCTTAAGTTGAACTTTCTGGTTAGTTCTCTTATTTGAGTTTTACCTGTGCATTAGATGAGGGCTTATTGTATGCTTGTTTGTTTGCGATAGTGTACCCGGAGTGCGCCGCTTGCTACTTCGAATCTGTAGGTTTCACGGATCATCAGCAAGGCAAGTAACACTTTGATCATACCCCTTTCATACCCAGTTTTTATGTATTAGATCAATCCTCAAACATTGCATGATTATGATCTAATTAAATTGTGGGTTTTGGGAAGTAGATGAGGTAGTACCTATTACCTGTTTTATTATCAAACCCTTGGGAGTTACTCTACGTTTGCTTATTATGCCATGCTATGCTAGTAGACGTGGATTGGGTGAGTGTATCCATGACAGATGTGAGATTGATTAATTAACGGTTTATTTCAGGTGGCAACTTTAATACACATCTGGGTGGATTGAGGCACCTGGCACTACTGGAATCAGCTACTTTGCCATCTGCCAGCTCTTTGCCGTCTGCTGGCAGACGGCAAAGAAGCTCTTTGCCATCAGCTACCGAAAAGTAGACGACAAAGAAATGGCAGATGGTAAAACAGGCCTTTGCCATCAGCCGGCTCTTTTCCTTCAGTCAGCTGACGGCAAAGAATCTTTGCCGTCTGCTGGCTGACGGCAAAGAGAGAGGTGGCCCCCACCCCCCGCCTGTTTAGAAAAAACTTAACGCCCCACCTCTTTGCCGTCCGCTAGCAGACGACGAAGGGAGCTAAAGGCGGACGACGAAGAGAGGCGGACGGCGGAGAAGGGCCTAACTAACAGCCCCCATCCCCCGCCCGTTACTCTCTGTTCTCTCCCTCTCTCCTCCACGACGCCCCGCTCCACCAGATCCGCA
>NC_041380.1:94874939-94884276 GCF_002162155.2 Triticum dicoccoides | reverse complement strand
GGCACCTCGACACCGACACGTCACCCCGACCCCCGACACCTCCCGAAAAGGTGTTCTTTGTCCTTCCAGAGGCCGACGGGGTCATATATTTGTGAATTATTAGTTAGGTCATATATTTTTCGATTTTGTTATGAAAAACATCATATATAATTGTGTTGATCGGGTAGATTTAAATGTGTAGTTGTTTCATCGCTGCGAGGTTTGGTGTTCGACGACCTCGCCGTGCGTTTGACGAGCTCTGCCCCTTCGTTCGTGGGTGAGCACAAATGACATGTCCTCCTCCCCCATTAATTATTTGCTCTGTTCCGGTGTTCGTGCCGATGAAACTTGATAGCTAGCTATATATGTGTCTTGAATCATCAGTATGCGTAACCAATATGTGTCTCCCGTTCGAAAGCGTCATAGTTATAAATATGCATGCATTTGCATATTAATAACCTTGATTCTTTCAAACTGTCCAACGCTATCCATGGACAGCCCGAGTATGTGTAGATTGGGTTCGTTTTCCCATATGCTTTGCTCCGGATCCGACGCATAAATTTCATCAGTGCCTCCACTGTTGTTCTCCGGGTACACATCCTCTCTGTTTATAGCCGAGACGTGTATCGGGAGAACAGCGGGGAGGTGCTGCCGAAATTTTGCGTCGGATCTGGAGCATAGCATGGGAAAATGAACCCAATCTACACATACTCGGGTGGGATTAGAACCTATCATTACCTATTAGAGTGTAGGTTGCATGGACGTAATAAAATTGACAAAGTAGATCAACTGATGAATATATACATGGTGAATTACATATATAATTGTTGTGTGTCCAGTAGCTTTGGAAGTCAAGATGAGTGATCGTGCGTGGATGTATACCGGTCACACTGGTTGGAACAAATGGAGCGCTGAATGGTTCACAAAAACCAAGGGGTTTCTGCAAGCCGCATTTGCAAATGGCTAGAGGAAAACCTGGTGCCCCTGTTTCCAGTGCGGCAATTGGGAAAAGAGGACAGAGGCTGAAATGGGCAAACACCTGCAGAAGAGTGGTTTTACGCCCGATTATACGGTGTGGACATTTCATGGTGAGTCTGCCCAACGTGACCGAGCTGAGGTGGACCGTCGTTGCACCGACGAGCATGGTACCGGGATGGAAAACATGGTGCAAGACTATGATGATGCTCGGGATTCGGACGAGGAGATGGAGGAATCTGCAAAGGCCTTCAATGAAATGTTGGAGTCTTCAAAACGTCCGCTCCACGAGCACACTAAGCTTTGTCAATTGGATGCCATCTCACAAGTAGTGGCTCTGAAGGCTCAGTTCAACTTGGGCAGAGAATGCTACGACGCAATTATGACAGTATTTGGACGCTTTCTACCCAAAGGCCATGTAATGCCTGCAAACCTGTACCAGTCGGACAAAATCCTCCGTGCACTGAAGATGCCCTATGAGAAGATACATGCCTGCGAGAAAGGATGTGCCTTATTTAGGCTTGACTATGTGGACTTGAACTATTGTCCCATTTGCAAGTCTTCCAGGTATATTGTGGTCGATAATGGTATGGGTGAGAAGACACAGACCAAAATCCCCGTTAGTGTTCTTCGGTATATGCCAATCGTACCAAGACTTCAACGTCTTTTCATGGTCGAAGAGACGGTCAGACAGATGACATGGCACAAAACAGGCAAAAGAACTAAACTAGATGCAGATGGGAATCTGATGATGGTACACACATCGGATGGTGTTGCGTGGAAAAAGTTTGATGGATTACATGCTGACAAAGCGGCAGATCCGAGGCATCCTCGAGTCGGCATCAGCACGGATGGGTTCAGTGTGTTTGGTATGACGGCAGCCCAATACAGTTGTTGGCCCGTATTTGTCTTTCCACTCAATCTCCCCTCGGACAGATAATGCAAAGAAAAAACATTTTCCTGATGTTGATAATTCCAGGGCCCAACTATTCAGGGAAAAATATGAATGTGTACATGCAACCGCTTAAGGACGAATTGCAAGAAGCTTGGGATAATGGGTTCAAGACATATGACCCTATAGCAAACGGAACTTCATAATGCGTGTCTGGTACATGTACTCGACGCATGACTTGCCGACGTATGCGCTATTCGTTGGCTGGTGTGTGCATGGAAGGTTCTCGTGCCCCACATGCAAGGGAGCTCTTGAGTTTCATTGGCTTCAGGCCGGTCGCAAGTTCTCTTTCTTCGACATGCATAGACAGTTCCTAGATCCTCACCATAAGTTCAGGAAAGACAAGAAGAACTTCATCAGAGGTAGAGTAGTCAAAAACTCTGCACCACCTGCGTTGACAGGCCAACAGACCCTGGATCAGTTAAACGCTCTCGAGCCAGATCCAGAGCGTCCAGGGTACTTCAAGGGGTATAATTCTAAGCACGCCTGGACTCACAAAACATGCTTATGGGATCTGCCTTACTTCAAAGACCTCCTTTGCCCACGCAACATCGACGTGATGCACACTAAGAAGAATATCGCCGAGGCACTTTTTGGTACATTGTTCGGCATAGATGGGAAGTCAAAGGATAATACTAAGGCTAGAGTCGATCTGGAGGCGCTATGTGATAGGCCGTTACAAAACATGAAAGAACCGAAAGGAAAGCAGAACTGGGCGAAGCCAAAGGCATGGTTCAATCTTGGAAGGACAGCTATGAGGGAAATTATCTTGTGGGTGAAAATGCAGTTGATTTTCCCCGATGGGTATGCAACGAATCTAAAGAGGGGAGAGAGTATTGATAAATTGAAGATATTTGGTCTCAAGAGTCATGATTGGCACATATGGATTGAGCGGGTAATGCCGGTGATGTTGCGTGGCTTCATCCCTGAGGATGAATGGCTAGTACTGGCAGAACTCAGCTATTTCTTCCGTGTTCTTTGTGCGAAAGAACTATCGCCTGGCATGCTAGAAGAAATGGAAGAGTTGGCGCCGGAGTTGATCTACAAGTTAGAGAAGCTCTTTCCACCGGGCTTCTTTAATCCAATGCAGCATTTGATTTTGCATATCCCGACCGAGGCAAGATTGGGGGGCCCCGGGCAAAATTGTTGGTGCTACCTAACTGAGAGGATGCAGAAGACGCTTCGAGAAAAATGTAAAAATAAACGTAGAATTGAAGCATCGATGGCTGAGGCATTCATCACTGAGGAGGCGGAAGACTTCGTGACAGCACACTACGAAGCCAAAAATCGCCATTTGCATAATCTGAAGCCTCGGTACAATGCTGATGACCCTAAAAAGGGTGGATCCAACCTCAGCCTATTCAAAGGGAATCTCGCACCAGCCAGTGTTTCAAATCCAGTATCTTTGGATAATGAAGAATGGCAGACCATTTTGTTGTATATCTTCAACAACATGATAGAAGTGCGGCCGTACATCGAGTAAGTTCTCGGTACATTGTTTCGCAACTTCTATTTCCTTTGAACTGCTCTTATTCCTCGATATTTCATACAGTCGATACGTCGCCATATTGTCATATGGAGCGGTGATCCAAAAGGATTGCGTCGAAGAGTATGAGCTTCTCGCAAAGCAAGGAGGCGGCTATCCCGGTTTCATCTCTTGGTTCAAAAAAACAGTAATTTCTATTGGACAATTTCATTTCATTCACTAATTTGTGCTTAATGCAACAATCCTTTCATATTAAACTTGTAGGCTAATTCAGAGTCTATGGATGCCGAATTGAGACAAGTCGCTAATGGTTTTGACTATAAGGTCCGTTCATTTGACAAATATGACCTTGCAGTTCTTTGTCGGCAAAACTTCCTGGGGTTTGTCACGTTGCCTGGTGAGGGTCGGCTTCCAGAGCTTGTGAGTTGGGAGCACTACTTGGCTGCCTTAGCCCCGCCGGGTGAGATTATCGACGGTGTCTTGTGCAAGACGAGGGCAGACATGGTGATCAGAAAGTTCTGGGTAATTTCTCCTTTACACAATTAAAAATCTTCAACTAGCTAGTTATTAATTGTGCTAATCAATATTGTCTCATTTGATTGCAGACATTCTACAGGTGTGAGGAGGGATACGAGGAGGAAGCGGCAAATGTTAACGATAACGTCTGCAAGCACCTACTACAGAACTTACGGCACGAGGCTCGGGTGCAGGCTGTTCGAGACTACTACGCCTCGCGTGGTATCAAGAAGACCAAGCCGGTGTGCCGCGAGAAGTTCTTGAGTAAGGAGCAGTACATGAAGGTAATTCTTAAGGCCTTGTACTTACTTCCTTCATTTAGTAATTCATAGCCGTAGCGCTCAAGTTTCTATTTGCTAACTTAGGCCCCTCCGAGATGGTGTGCGGATCGGATGGATTGTTGGGAGGTGTTGGTCAATGAGTGGTGCTCAAATGAATGGCTAGCCCAGCACAATGAGGCCAAGGACAAACGTGCCCAAATGGAAGGTGTGCCACACCATCAAGGCAACTCCAACCTATTTCAGTACGACGGAACTGGGTATGTGGTTTGATTCATGATTCATGCAATTCATTCATCATGCTAGCTTTAGCCCTTTAATTACTAATTAACTTTGTTTCTCTCTTTCAGGCACGCTACAATAAGGCGGATAAGGTGCCAGAGGTGTATGACCTGTATGCCATGGCCCACACTGGCCATTACAAGAAAGCCAAGGCATTCTCTGCGTCTGACCTCGATGATCCAAAGAACTTCACCAACATCTCCTCCCACAACAAGCTCGTGCAATATATAGATCAGGGGAAGGTGAGGAAAGGGGAGGACTTTAACCTGAGCCAGGGTCCCATTGATACAGAGCTGCTGATGATATCTGGTGGCGGGAGGTCCCATGGCTCCATAGCCATGGGAGATGGACTTATCCATTGTCCTAGCACTCTCCCGGAGATCAAGGCGCGCCAGTCGAGCTCCACTCCTGAGATAAGGCCTCGTGAACGGCCAGTCCAACTCGCCTTCAAGGTTAGTTATATGTACTCAGCTATCTTTCTCCATTACATTGTGTGTGCTTCCATCAATGATTACAAATGGTCATGTGAGTGGTGTTGCAGGCTGCTATACAGAGTGAGAGAGATAGAACGGAGAAACTTCTGGCGGAGGCGGCGGAGAGGCAGCGGGAGTTGGAGGAGAGGACGGTAAAGATGTTGGAGGAGGAGAGGGCACGGAATGACATGCAGGCAAGGGCCATGTACGAGCTCCTTGTGGTAAGTTTCTTTTGCAGATTAGCCAAAACATTCATGTAGTGTTTGTCTCATTACTAACTAGTATGACTGTGTTTGTCAAAACCAAATGTGCAGTCTGTGTGTGAGAAGTCCGGTCAAACTGCTCCGCTGATGCCAATGATTGCTCCTAGGACCACGGTGAGTTTAATTTGGATGGACATTACTTGCTAGTCTTAACATTTGAGTGTCATCATGGTAACGAGACATTGGTAATGATCATTGGTGCAGCGTAACTCCAGACAAGCATCGCACGATCCTTCTCCAGCTACCGGCACGAGCCAGCCCGCTCCTACACCTCCATGATCACGGTAAGTTTCTCTAGTGTTTTGCTTAACAAATGCATAAAGACCTAGACTTAGCTTTATTTCCTCCAATATGCTTACCATAATGACCTAGAGTTAGCTTCTTTTCCTCCAAAATGACTTAATAAGCTTACTGACCTCCAAAACCATCCATTTTACGTAAGTTAGCTCTAAAACAATTTGTACTTAGCTTACTTGTGTCAAAAATTGCATAATTAGCTTAGTTAGCTCATAAACGATCTACTTTACCTAAGTTAGCTCTAAAATGACCCATTTTACCTTAGTTAGCTTATAAATGATCCAGTTTATCCAAGTTAGCTCTAAAATGACCCATTTTACCTAGATTAGCTCCTAAATGATCCATTTTACCTATGTTAGCTTTAAAATGACCCATTTCACCTAGGTTAGCTCCAAAATGACCCATCTTACCTAGGTTAGCTCCAAAATGACCCATCACACCTAGGTTAGCTCTAAAATGATGCTTTTTACTAAGTTAGCTCATAAACGATCAATTTCAACTAAGTTAGCTCATAAACGATCCATTTCACCTAAGTTAGCTAAAAACTATCTATTTCACCTAAATTAGCTCTTAAATGATCCATTTCACCTAAGTTAGCTAAAAAATGATCCATTTCACCTTAGTTAGCTCAAAAACGATCCATTTCACCTTAGTTAGCTCATAAACGACCCATTTCAACTAAGTTAGCTCATAAATGATCCATTTCACCTAAGTTAGCTAAAAAAACGATCCATTTCACCTTAGTTAGCTCAAAAACAATCCATTTCACCTTAGTTAGCTCATAGACGACCCATTTCAACTAAGTTAGCTCATAAATGATCCATTTCACCTAAGTTAGCTAAAAATGATCCATTTCACCTTAGTTAGCTCAAAAACAATGCCCTTCACCTTAGTTAGCTCATAAACGACCCATTTCAAGTAAGTTAGCTCATAAATGATCCCTTTCAACTAAGTTAGCTCATAAACGACCCATTTCAACTTAGTTAGCTCATATATGATCCATTTCACCTAAGTTAGCTCATAAATGACATATACTTCTTGTTCTAGTCTTCTTCTTGTTCTAGTCTTCTTCTTCTAGTCACCTATTTCTAACTTTCTTATTTGCCATTTTGCAGATTTCATTCACTTCATGGAAGCTAGCTTGCTATAATGGAGTGCTTGCTTTTTCTTTGATGAAACTTTGCATTGTATCTAGCTTGCTATGATGGAACTTGCTATCTTGATGAAACTTTGCATTGTAATATGTATATGGATGGAACAATGTGTATGGATGGAACTTGATGGAACTTGCTTATGTATGAATGGATGAAACTTATGTGCTGGATATATGATATGATTGCTGTTAAAGAGCCCTCTGAAATATATCTATATATGTCATATATATTTGCTGTGAAAATTGTTGGATTCAAGAAAACAGAAAAAGAGCCAATATGCAGGCTCTTTGCTGTCTGCCACCGACGGCAAAGGGCTCTTTGCCATCAGCAGCGGACGGCAAACAGGCCATGTGGCAGGCAACTGTGCTTCCTGGGAGCTGACCCATTTGGTCAGTTTGCCTATAGTGGCAGATGGCAAAGAGGAAACAGTTTTGCCGTCAGCGGCGGACGGCAAAGGCCTACCGTGTAGTGACATCCAACTGACAACATATGACAGACGGCAAAGGCAGGACAAATTTTGCTGTCAGTGGCGGACGGCAAAGGCCTGCCGTTAGCCACCTAACGGACTAACATCGCAATTTTTGCCATCGGCTTTCTTTGCCGTCTGCTGCTGATGGCAAAGGCCCCTTTGCCGTCAGCCTCGTAAAGCAGACGGCAAAGTAGCTGTTTGCCGGACCTTACTTTGCCGGAGCCTTTTGCCGTCCGCGACAGATGGCAAAGGCCTTTGCCGTCCGCCGTTCATGCCTTTGCCGTCCACCATGGCAGACGGCAAAGTAGCTGATTCCTGTAGTGTGGGTATTCCAGCGATTGCCTGTGTTTTTTTATGGACCGCCACCCAAGCTCAAAGGGATCATGAGATTATTCATGCTAGAAACTTCCGTGTGCAGCCACAAGCTACTATGGGCTCTAGCATAGTTGATTAAGTCGTGCGAACTCTTACAGTGGTAGACTAGCAGATGTAGGGGAAAGTAGGTGTAACGGTCTACCCGATCGTAAGGTGCTAGCGCTTCTGAAAGACTATGTCTCGGCCATCCATTTCTCAAACACCATGTAGTGCGAGAATCCCAATGGAGGAGATCAAGTCTTGTGGGGAAAAGTGTGCAAACCTTTGCAGAGTGTATAAACTAATCATGGTTAGTCGTGTCCCCGGTTATGTACGTTTTGAGTATCTAGTACTTGGATTATCATGTGAATCTCATCATGTTACTTTAATTAATATTGTTGGGATTTTAATGATGATACTTAATTGGGATTGAGAGGGTGTCTACGCTCTCAATGTTTCACAACCACCATGATAGTTAAATAAAATTTATTCCTTTGCAGTAGGGAAAAATTGGCTTTATGCAAAACTATAACCATAGAGCTTTCCACCAGCCATATATGCATGTAGTATAGCATATTTCTGTTCATTACTCTCTATGTGTTACATTGCCAGCATATTCCATGTGCTGACCCGTTTTCGAGCTGCAACGTTCATGTTGTAGACTTTTCAGACGACGAGTAAGGTGCCTTTAGGTCGTGGTTCTATACTCAGTGATGCCGTTGGAGTTGATGGACTCACTTATCTTCCAAGCCTTCCGCTGTTATCGTTATTAGATGGCCTTAAGCCATTTTATTGTAATAAGTTCTCCTTTGAGACTCTCATTGTAATAAGTGTGTGATTGCTACTCTGTTATAAATCCTTCAAGTACTGTGCATGTCAGCATTACTGATCCAGGGATGACACTGAAGCATAGAGATCGGGCCGTTTGAGGTATGGTCTCTACAAGATATATACTTAAAAACTTTCCAGAAGTACAAGAATATATGGAGTATGTTTATATCACCTCACTAACTCATAATACAATATTGCAAACTATTTTAACTAGGTTCATAACAAGTATACTTTTTTCCGACAGGGTTCACAAGGTAGAGTTAAAGAAAAATGGTGGGCGAAACATCAATGAGAAGCAAAAGGAGGAGCTCAATGTATGGTTTGAAAACCATGTGATAAAATTTAAAAAATGCATACAAAGATTTGCAACTACTATCAGGACAATCAGACTTTCATGTACGTGTGTGGGCTGCCTGCAATGTCAATGGTGCTAGTTTTGTACCATGGATCATGAAAAGAACTGAAAGACTCATAATTCTGGTGTCATGATAAAGGTATCTATTGATAACATTGGAGAAGAAATTGAGCTATACATGGTTTTGAGAGAAGTTCTTGAGGTGGATTTGATACGTCTGCAACGTATCTATAATTTTTTATAGTTCCATGCTATTATATTATCAATCTTGGATGTTTTATATGCATTTACAAGCAACTTTATATCATTTTTGGGACTAACCTTTTAATTTAGTGCCCAGCGCCAGTTGTTGGTTTTTTGCTTCTTTTTTACTTTGTAGAATACCAATACCAAACGAAGTCCAAATGCCACGAAACTTTTTGGAGATTTTTTCTAGTGATAAGAGACCCTGGAAGCTTCTAGAGGCCACGAGAAGATGAAAGTGGGGCCCACTAGGCACGAGCGCGCGCCAGGGGCCTATGGCGTGCCTTGGTGGGTAGTGGGGCCCACGGGCATCGTTTTGACCTACCTCCGCCTCTATAAATACTCTAAAATCCAAAAACCGTCAGGGGAGACCACTAAATACTTTTTCCACCGGCGCAAGTTCCAGAACCATGAGATCCAATCTAGAGGC
>NC_041380.1:94861188-94874733 GCF_002162155.2 Triticum dicoccoides | reverse complement strand
GTTTACCACAGACCTACGGGTTCGTAGTTAGTAGCTAGATGGCTTCTTCTCTCTTTTCGATCTTCAATACATTGTTCTCCTCGATGTTCTTGGAGATCTATTTGATGTAATGACTCTTTGTGGTGTGTTTGTTGGGATCCAATGAATTGTGAGTTTATGATCAGATCTGTCCATGAATATTATTTGAGTTTTCTCTAAAATCTTTTATGCATGATTGTTATAGCCTCATATTTCTTCTCTGATTTATTGGTTTGGTTTGGCCAACTAGATTGATTTATCTTGCCATGGGAAGAGGTGCTTTGTGATGGGTTCGATCTTGCGGTGCTCAACCTCGGTGACAGCAAGAGATATGACACGCATGTATCGTTTCTATTAAGGGTAACAAGATGGGGTCTATTCATACGTGAGTTTATCTTGTCTACATCATGTCATCTTGCTTAAAGCACTACTCCGTTTTCCATGAACTTAATACACTAGATGCATGCCGGATAGCGGTCGATGTGTGGAGTAATAGTAGTAGATGCAGGCAAGAGTCAGTCTACTAATCTTGGACGTGATGCCTATATACATGATCATTGCCTTGGATATCGTCATAATTATTTGCTTTTCTGGCAATTTCCCAACAGTAATTTGTTTACCCATCGTATGCTATTTTCTCGAGAGAAGCCTGTAGCAAAAACTATGGCCCCCGGGTCTATTTTCTATCATATATTAAAACAAAAAAAACCTTGCTGCAATTTTCTTTTATTTATTTTATTTTCTATTTTAGTTAGATCTATTTATCATAACCTATACAATTTAATCTTTCTCAATACCGCTGAGTTTTTGACAACCTGATACGTCTCCAACGTATCTACAATTTTTGATTGTTCCATGCTGTTATATTATCAATCTTGGATGTTTTATAATCATTTTATATCATTTTTTGGTACTAACCTATTGACATAGTGCCAAGTGCCAGTTACTGTTTTTTCCATGTTTTTTACATCGCAGAAAATCAATACCAAACGGAGTCCAAATGCCACGAAACTTTACATAGATTTTTTATGGACCAGAAGACACGTAATGGGCCCTGGCTGCACCTGGGGGGGTGCTTCGAGGAGAGAACAACCCACCAGGGTGCGCTAGGAGGCCCAGGCATGTCCTGGTGGGTTGTGCCCACCTCGGGTGCCCCCCGGACCGCCTCTTTGCTCTATAAATACCCACAATATTCCCAAAACCCTAGGGGAGTCGACGAAATATTCATCTAGCCGCCGCAGAGTCCAGAACCACCAGATCCAATCTAGACACCAACTCGGATGGGGTTCACCACCTCCATTGGTGCCTCTCTGATGATGCATGAGTAGTTCTTTGTAGACCTTCAGGTCCTTAGTTAGTAGCTAGATGGCTTGCTCTCTGAATTCTCAATGCAATGGTCTCTTGGAGATCCATATGATGTAACTCTTTTGCGGTGCGTTTGTTGGGATCGATGAACTTTGAGTGTATGATCAGATCTATCTTTTTATATCCATGAAAGTATTTGAGTTTCTTTGATCTCTTTTATGCATGATCTCTTATAGCCTCGTATTTCTTCTCCGATATTTGGGTTTTGTTTGGACAACTTGATCTATTTATCTTGCAATGGGAAGAGGTGCTTTGTAGTGGGTTCGATCTTACGGTGCTTGATCCTAGTGACAGAAGGAGAACCGACACATATGTATCATCGCTACTAAGGATAAAACGATGGGGTCTATCTCTACATATATAGATCTTGTCTACATCATGTCATCGTTCTTATCGCATTACTCCGTTTCTCCATGGACTTAATACACTAGATGCATGCTGGACAACGGTTGATGTGTGGAGTAATAGTAGTAGATGCAGGCAGGAGTTGGTCTACTAATCTTGGACGTGATGCCTATGTAATGATCATTGCCTGCATATCGTCATGAGTATTTGAAGTTCTATCAATTGCCCAACAGTAATTTGTTCACCCACCGTTTGCTATTTTTCACGAGAGAAGCCACTAGTGAAACCTACGGCCCCGGGGTCTCTTTCTCATATTATTTGCCTTTGCGATCTATTTTCCTTTGCTTTTATTTTCATATCTATTAAACTAAAAATACAAAAATACCTTGCTGCAATTTATTCTTATTTATTTTATTTTGTGTTCGATCTATCAATCTACTACAATTTATCTCATGTCCGTTTGCCTATCTTGAGGCACCGTACCCGGAAGGGATTGACAGCCCCTCTAACACTTCGGGTTGCGAGGATTTGTTATCTATGTGCAAGTGCTGTTTACGTTGTGTTGCTTGGTTCTCCTACTGGTTCAATAACCTTGGTTTCATATATGAGGGAAATACCTACCACCGATGTGTTGCATCATCCCTTCCTCTTTGGGGAAATACCAACATAGCCGGCCTGGTTTTTCGCCGCCCCTCGTCGGATCCGGCCGACAGTCGCTGGTCTTCATTGCCCTCATCTGGTCTGGCCAACTCTCGCCGGAACCGGCCGCCAGTCGCCGGTCTTCGTTGCCTGCGTTCGATCCGATTGTCCCTCGCCGGATTTCGCCCTTGCTGCTGGTCTCTGCCACCCTCGTGGGATTCGGCCCCTGCTGCTGGCTCTCATCCCATCCATCCGCTACCACCGCCATGAGCGCTGACTGCCGCTGATCGTCAGGACCCTGTGTCTGTACTACTATCTGCCCGGTGATTGCAATAATAATAATAAATGTCTACACCGTCAAGCTATGTCGCAGTTCCTCGCCGTCCAGTGATCTTTGATGGCACCAACTACATCGAGTTTGTTGGCTTCATGCGCATTCATATGCGTGGCATTCGTCTTTGGGTCATTCTTTCTGGCGAGGTTCGTTGTCCGCTGTGTCCGGTTCCACCTGTGGCCCCTACTCCGCCGACGCCAGCGGTTCTTGCTGCCGATGCTGATCAAGCTACAAAGGATGCAGCTAAGCTTGCAGATGACGTTGCCGTCCATGCTTATGATGCGCAGGTTTCGACTTAGCCTCTTTAGATTTATCATGATGCTCTTTTTGCTTACACTCAGTGGCTTGATGAGGATGCCCGTGCCGCAACTGTTCTCACTGCTAGTGTTCTGCCTCAGTTTGCCTTTGAGTTCTTGGGGCTCCCTACCATACCTGAGATGTGGACCCATCTCCATCAGCGCTATCAGCCTACGTCAGCGCTATCAGCCTACGTGGTGCTGGTGTACTTGAGGTTCCCTCTGTGCTCGCTGCTCGAGTTCCTATTATGTCGCCTGCTGCACCGACTCCATCCCGCTCCAGTGCTCCTCCGCTCTTGCCTACTCCTATGGGCGGCCAGGGTCGGTCTCGTCCTCACTGCGGCTACTACAATCTGGATGGTCATGTTGAGTATCAGTGCTTCCTGAAGAAGAAACACCTGCATAAGGTGCGATCATCAGCTTCAGGGACCTCTTCTTCTACTTCGACATCTTCAGCCACAGCCTTGACTGAACAGGATATTCTGCGACTTAAGCGTCTACTTGCTGCTTCAGGTTCTCCTTCGACGGGTACTACAGGTTCTGTGATTGATGCTTCCCGCACTGAGCAACCACCCTCCACGTCAGGTTCATCCTCATGGGTTCTGGACTCCGGAGCTTCTTTTCATATGTCTTCTCATTCTTCAAATTTGTCCTCTCTTAAATCGCTTGATTTTCGTGTTCATCTACTCACTGCCGATGGTACTCCTCTTTCTGTTCTTCAAACCCGTCCTCTCTTAAATCACTTCTTTTCATATGTTTCCAATCTTACCACACCTTCTTACTTTGTTCCTGATGTTGCTCATGTTCCTCGACTTACCATGAATCTTTTTCTGCTGGTCAACTTACTAATTCTGGTTGTTGCGTCATCCTTGACGTTGACTCTTGTTCCGTTCAGGATCGTCGAATGCACACTTTGGTTGGGGCTAGCCCTCGCCGCCCTGACTCTCAGGGTCTTTGGGAGCTGGATTGGCTTCATGTTCCTTCCGCTGCCACCACTATCGCCAGTCCATCCGCTTCTGTCGCTTCAGCTACCGGCTCCTTCCATAAGTGGCATCATCGACTTGGTCATCTTTGTGGGTCTCGCTTGTCGTCATTAGTTCGTCAAGGTCTTCTGGGGTCTGTCTCAGGAGATGTCTCTTTAGAGTGTCAGGGTTGTAGACTAGGAAAACAGATTCAGTTACCTTATCCTACTAGTGAGTCGGTGTCTCAGCGTCCTTTCGATTTAGTCCATTATGATGTATGGAGTCCGGCTCCCTTTGCTTCGAAAGGGAGCCATCGATACTATATCATTTTCATAGATGATTTGTCTCGTTACACTTGGCTTTATTTTATGATTTCTCGCATTGAGGTTCTTTCCATATATAAGCGTTTTGCTGCCATGGTTCACACTCTGTTCTCTTCGCCTATTCGTGTGTTCCGTGCTGATTCCGCTGGCAAGTATATTTCCAAGATGTTGCGTGGTGTTCTTGCTGAGTCTTGGTGCTCATTCCTGCACAGAGTATATTTCCAAGATGTTGCGTGGTGTTCATGCTGACTCCACTATAGTGATGAGCATAAGGGCTATCGTTGTTGGGATCCTATCGGTCGTCGGATGCGTATTTTTTGGGATGTGACTTTTGATGAGTCTCATCCCTTCTGCCTGCGTCCATCTTGCTCGACCTTTTAGTGGAGGATATATCTTTCCTCACTTTTCCCGACACACCTATCACTCTAGTTGAGCCCTTGTCTCCCCGTCCTGCTCACTCTACTTCTCCATAGCTTGTCGATTTGCCGCCACCATCTCCCGCGGTTTCCTCACCTCGCGTGTCACTGGATTCTGCACCTTCATCCCCGATGATTTCTTCATATCCACCTTTTGATTCTACCTCGGCTATTCCTCCTCATATTCTTCCATCTTTTTCTCAGCATTACACTCGTCGTTCACGTACTGTGGATGCGTCTGCTGATGTGCCGTCCTCCTCGTCTTAGCCTACCTATGGCTTGCGTCCTTGTCCGCTTCCCCTATTGACCGCCTTGGGTTTCCAACCGCTGGTGCTGCTGTTCTTGAGCTGACTTCTTATCGTGAGGCTGTTGTTCATCCTGAATGGCAGTTTGCGATGTCAGAGGAGATTGCTACTCTTGAACGCACTGGTACATGGGATCTTGTTTCTCTTCCTCCAGGTGTCCGTTCCATCACTTGTAAGTGGATCTACAAGGACTCGCTCCGATGGTTCTCTTGAGCGTTACAAAGCTCGTCTTGCGGCTCGTGGCTTTCAGCAATAGCATGGTCGTGATTACAACTAGACTTTTGCTCCTGTGGCCCATATGACCACTATTCGTACACTTCTTGCCGTGGCCTCTGCATGCCACTGGTCTGTATGTTAAGAATGCTTTATTAATGGTGAGCTACGTGAGGAGGTATACATGTAGCCACCACCTGGGTATTCTGTTCCTGATGGCATGGTATGTCGTCTTCGTCGCTCTCTCTATGGCCTTAAGCAAGCCCCCGTGCCTGGTTTGAGCGCTTTGCCTCTGTGGTGACTGCCGCTGGTTTTCTAGCTAGTGCCCATGATCCAGCATTGTTTGCCCACCTTTCTCCTCGTGGTCGGACTCTTCTTCTTCTCTATGCCGATGACATGATCATCATCGGCGACGACCCCGAGTATATTGCCTTTGTAAAGGCCCGTCTTCGTGAGCAGTTTCTTATGTCCGATCTTGGACCTCTTTGCTACTTTCTTGGAATTGAAGTCTCTTCTACCTCTGATGGCTTTTTTATATTCCAGGAAAAGTATATACATGATCTTCTTGCTCGTGCTGCTCTTACTAATGAGCGCATTGTTGACACTCCCATGGAGCTCAATGTTCACCTCCGTGATTTTGATGGTGACCCCTAGCCTGACCCGACGTGTTATCGTCATCTTGTTGGGAGTCTTGTCTATCTAGCTGTCACTCGTCTGGATATCTCTTATCCGGTTCATATTCTGAGTCAGCTTGTCTCCGCTCCCACTTCGGTTCACTATAGTCACCTCCTTCGTGTTCTTCGATATCTTCGGGGCACGATCTCTCACCGTCTATTCTTTCCTCGCTCCAGTTATTTACAGCTTCAGGCCTATTCAGATGCTACGTGGTCTAGTGATCCCCCCGATTGCCATTCACTTTCTGCTTACTGTGTTTTTTTTGGTGGTTCTCTCATTGCCTAGAAGACGAAGAAACAGACTGCAGTTTCCCATTCGAGTGCAGAGGCTGAGTTACGAGCTATGGCTCTTTTGACGGTAGAGGTGACTTGGTTACGGTGGTTACTTCAGGATTTTGGTGTTTCTATTACTACATCTACTCTGCTCTTATCTGATAGTACATGTGCTATTAGCATTGTGCGTGATCCTGTGAAGCATGAGCTCACCAAGCATATTGGTGTTCATGCTTTCTATGTGCGTGCTAGTGCGCAGGATCAAGTTATTGCTCTTCAGTATGTGCTTTCCGAGTTACAGTTGGCGGATTTTCTGACGAAGGCCCAGACTAGAGCACAACATGGCTTCTATCTCTCCAAACTCAGTGTTATTAATCCACCATGAGTTTGAGGGGAGGTGTTAGAGTATTATATATATAGCCATGTAACCTTTCGTATTTACCCTATTGTATAAGGGGTTTCTTGCATATATTCCACACATGTACATGTATATATACTGGCCTATGGCCTCCTGGAAATACAAGTTGCATATTTCCTAACAGCTTCAAGCCGCATCAAAAGGAATTTTTGGCGCCGTTGCCAGGGAGCATCAAGTCAAGATAGCCTCCCATCAACGCACTAATTTCTAGCGCCGTTGCCAGGGAGGATCTTCAACATATACCAGGTTCCTAATCACAAATCTCATCTCCTCGCAATTTACATTATTTGCCATTTGCCTCTCGTTTTCCTCTCCCCCACTTCATAAAAAATTGCCTTTTTATTCGCCCCTCTTTTTCCGTTCGCCGTTTTCTTGCCGGATCTATTTTTGTGTGCAATTTTGTTTACCGTTATTATCATCATGGATAGTTCTTGCTTTATTGTGTGCACTCCCGAGAATGAAGGTTTCAACTTTAAACAAAGGGGAGGAGAAAATTTGAAAGATGCTTGGTATAGAATTTGCAATGCTCATAATAGATCTATCTGAAAGCAATCTACCATTGTTCTTCTTCGTTGTTTTTATGTGGGCATCACCACTTGGTATAGATTCGTCCTTGATACGATTACTGGTGGAAGTTTCTTGATGTGTCCCTCTCTTGATGCTTTTAATGCTATGGGAAATTTAGTAGGGTCACCACCTCTTATGATTAATGAAACAACTTTGACTCTTGAGCATGTCATGGAAAGATTAGATGCTATTGAAAAGAAAATGCTTACTGAAGAGCATATTGAAAATCTGGATAAAAAGATGCATAATTTTGCCACTAAAATTGGGACAAAAGCGGGGGAAGTTTTTAAGTTGTTAAAAGAAAAGGGAACTATAATTCATGAAAGAATTGAAGAGACCCCGTCTCAGATTGATAAGTTGGAAGAAATCTTTAGTAATTTGAGTACGACCTTTGCTTCCACTAAAATTGTTGAGAAAACTCCCATAAAAATTGGCAAAACTACCCAAAACACTAAGGGCAAGGGTGCAACTTCTAGTAAAGGGGATCTTAAGATGATTAGTATCCACCCGGATTTTGTTGAAGTTATAAAAGATCCCTTTGGCAAGAATGAATTCTTTAAATTTTTTCCTAGGTGCATTGCTATTGAAAATCTCTATGCTAAAATTCTAAAGTATTATAAGTGTCTAATTGAAGAGTTGAACAAGGATGACAAAACTTAGATCCTTGCTTTATGCCTAGCTAAGGGCGTAAAACTATAGCGCTTGTTGGGAGGCAACCCAATGAATAAAATTTATTTTTTCTTTTTGCTTTCTATTCTTGAGTGTTAGCGCAATTATGCTACTATTATGATTGTGTTTTTTGTTTTAATTAGTGTTTGTGCCAAGTAAAGCCTTTAGGATCTTCTTGGGTGATAGTTGTTTGATCTTGCTGAAAAAACAGAAACTTTTGCACTCACGAAAATAATTCTTAATTTTTACCAGAGAGCGATAAAATACCCATTCCTTTTGCAGTAGATTAATATACAAATTTCTCAGGTCGTGCTAATTTTTCAGAATTTTTGGAGTCACAGAAGTAGTCGAAATAGTCAGATTGCTACAGACTGTTCTGTTTTGACAGATTCTGTTTTCTTTGCATTGTGTGCTTATTTCGATGGCTCTATGGTTTTATTTGATGAGTTTTTGCCATAGAAAAGTTGGAATACAGTAGATATAATGCAATAACAAAATATTAATTGGATTGATACAACACTTATAGTAGTGATTTATTTTTCTTATACTAACGGATCTCACGAAGGTTTTGTTGAGTTTTGTGTGATTGAAGTTTTCAAGTTTTGGGTTATCTTACGATGGATGAAGGAATAAGGAGTAAGAAGAGCCTAAGCTTGGGGATTCCCCGGCATCCCCCTCTATTATCCAAAAGAGAGCAAGGAACTAAGCTTGGGGATGCCCCCGAGTGGCATCCCCTCTTTCTTCTAACGACCATCGGTACTTTACTCGAAGCTATATTTTTATTCGTCACATACTATGTGTTTTGCTTGGAGCGTCTTGTATGATATGGGTCTTTGCTTGTTTTATTTTGTGTTTTTAGTCTTGATTCCTTTCTGGACACACCTATTTGAGAGAGCCAAAATTATGTCATGACTTGTTAGAATTGCTCTCTATGCTTCACTTAATTTTTTATGAGCTATGGACTTGCTCTAGTGCTTCACTTATATCTTTTTGAGCATGGTGGGATTTAGTATTTTTGAAGAAATGCTGTCTTGCTTCACTTAGATTTATTTGAGAGTTAGTAAAAATTTCAATGAAATTCTCTCTTGCTTCACTTAAATTAATTTGAGAGAAAGAAAGAAATATTATGCTCATGATCTTCACTTATATTTGTTTGAGCTTGTCAAAAGCAACACATAAAAAATAGTCCCAAAGTGATAGACATCCAAGAAGGATATAATAAAAAATTTCATGAAGATCATTGGACAAAATAAACTTGATTCTTAGTAATAGTTTTGAGATATGATGATGTGATATGTGAGTTATGTTGATGAGTAATTATGCTTTAGTAAGAATATTGGTTTTAAGGTTTGTGATTCCCTATGCAAGAACGAAAGTCAATAATTATGCAATGAAATTATATCCTACTTGTGGTGCATTATTCGGTGTTAATTATGCTTAATGCTCGCTCATGAGATTATCCGTTTCTTGGTCGGTCGCTTCTCAATCTTTTGCTAGCCTTCATTGTGCACTAAGTATGATCTCTACTTGTGCATCCAAAAACCTTTAACCCAGTTTTGCCACATGAGTCTACTATATCTACCTATATGCGATATTCTTTTACCGTTCTAAGCAAATTTGTATGTGCCATCTCTAATTTTCAAAATAAACTTCTCTTTTGTGTGTTTGTTTCGCTCGTGGAGCGGTGAGGGGTGGCTAATATTTTCCATGCTAGATGTGTTATTCTCAAGATGAGTATTTATCCACTTGTCATTGCACGAGAGTAAGGCAAAGGTATTAGGGATGCCCAGTCCCGAAATGTAAAATGAATTTACTTTATGTTGTCAAATAATAAATTCCTTGGAAAGTGTTGGTATGGAGGGCAACCGTGGATACGGCTAGCCATGGAAAGTGAAAGTATGGTTGAAAAATGAATAAACATTATTTTCTGTTTGGGAACCGCCTATGACATATCTAGCATGGAAAGTGTTGGGAACTCTAAGTCGTTTTCGTTGGTGGGAAGGATACACCTCCCAAAATGTTTTTATCTCTAAGTTTTTCGCTTTGAGCTCTGGCACCTCTACAAATCCCTACTTCCCTTTGAGAAGGGCCTTTATTTTACTTTATGCAATTTTTATTTTGAATTTGAGTCTCCATCTTCTCTTATAAAGGCACCAACTAGGAGGCAATATGATCGTACTTGAGTATTGGGTGTAGCTAATATGTGAGTGTGTTTCATGAATGGATCAATGATTGAGCATAATGGGCTAGGGATAACTTACTTTAGTGTTGATATTTTGAAAGACATGGTTGCTTGTTGATATGCTTGAGTATTTAAATTATCATGTCAAAACTAGACTATTGCTTTGGACAATATAAAAGTCCAAATGTCCATGCTATACAGAAAAGAAATATGATATGACATGATAGGCAACATTCTACATCAAAAATTATGTTTTTATCACTTACCTACTCGAGGACGAGTAGGAGTTAAACTTGGGGATGCTGATAGATCTCCAACGTATCTATAATTTTTGATTGTTCCATGCTGTTATATTATCAATCTTGGATGTTCTATAATCATTTTATAGTCATTTTATATCATTTTTTGGTACTAACCCATTGACATAGTGCCAAGTGCTAGTTGCCGTTTTTCCATGTTTTTTACATCGAAGAAAATCAATACCAAACGGAGTCCAAATGCCACAAAACTTTACAGAGATTTTTTATGGACCAGAAGACATGTAATGGGCCCTGGCTGCGCCTAGGGGGTGCTCCGAGGAGAGCACAACCCACCAGGGCGCGCCAGGAGGCCCAGGCGCGCCCTGGTGGGTTGTGCCCACCTCGGGTGCCCCCCGGACCGCCTCTTTGCTCTATAGATACCCCAATATTCCCAAAACCCTAGGGGAGTCGACGAAATATTCATCCAGCCGCCACAGAGTCCAGAACCACCAGATCCAATCTAGACACCATCTCGGATGGGGTTCACCACCTCCATTGGTGCCTCTCCGATGATGCGTGAGTAGTTCTTTTTAGACCTTCGGGTCCGTAGTTAGTAGCTAGATGGCTTCCTCTCTTTCTCTCTGAATTCTCAATACAATGGTCTCTTGGATATCCATATGATGTAACTCTTTTGCGGTGCGTTTGTTGGGATCGATGAACTTTGAGTTAATGATCAGATCTATCTTTTTATATCCATGAAAGCATTTGAGTTTCTTTGATCTCTTTTATGCATGATCTCTTATAGCCTCGTATTTCTTCTCCCATATTTGGGTTTTATTTGGCCAACTTGATCTATTTATCTTGCAATGGGAAGAGGTGCTTTGTAGTAGGTTCGATCTTACGGTGCTTGATCCCAGTGATAGAAGGGGAACCGACACGTATGTATCTTTGCTACTAAGGATAAAACGATGGGGTCTATCTCTACATAGATAGATCTTGTCTACATCATGTCATCCTTCTTATTGCATTACTCGAATTCTCCATGAACTTAATACACTAGATGCATGCTGGATAGCAGTCGACGTGTGGAGTAATAGTAGTAGATGCAGGCAGGAGTCGGTCTAATAATCTTGGACGTGATGCCTATGTAATGATCATTACCTGGATATCGTCATGAGTATTTGAAGTTCTATAAATTTCCCAACAGTAACTTGGTTACCCACCGTTTGCTATTTTTCTTGAGAGAAGCCACTAGTGAAACCCACGACCACCGGGTCTCTTTCTCATATTATTTGCCTTTGCGATCTATTTTCCTTTGCTTTTATTTTCAGATCTATTAAACTAAAAATAAAAAAATACCTTGCTGCAATTTATTCTTATTTATTTTATTTGGCGTTCGATCTATCAATCTACTACAATTTATCTCACGCCCGTTTGCCTATCTTGAGGCGCCGTACCCGGAAGGGATTGACAACCCCTTTAACACGTCGGGTGCGAGGATTTGTTACATGTGTGCAGGTGCTGTCTACATTGTGTGGCTTGGTTCTCCTACTGGTTCGATAACCTTGGTTTCATATCTGAGGGAAATACCTACCGCCATTGTGCTGCATCATGCCTTCCTCTTTGGGGAAATACCGACGTAGCTTTGAGCCGCATCACAACCCCTCTGCGCATTGGGTTGCAAGTATTTGTTGTTTGTGTGGAGGTGTTGTTTACATAGTGTTGCTTGGTTCTCCTACTGGATTTATAACCTTGGTTTCATAACTGAGGGATACTTATCTCTACTGTACTCCATCATCCTCTCCTCTTCGGGGAAGTCCCAACGCAACTCACAAGTAGTAGGAAGAATTCCTAGCGCTGTTGCCGAGGAGACATCATCAACATCTATCAAGTACCTATGCATAAAATTTCATCTCCTTGAATTTATTTTGTTTGCCATTTGCCTCTCATTTTCATCTCCCCCACTTCTAAAACATTTTATCTAAAAAACACAAAAATGTTTTACTTTGTCACTTTGCTTGTTTGTTTGCCATAATTTTATGTTTATTGAAAATCAGAAAACAAAAAAGGTTATGGATCCTCATCCACTTGCTAATATTTTTGAAAGATCCAATTATGATGAACCAATTGCTAGTTAATTGAGTGCACTAGATTATCTTTATGAAGTTTTGCTTGAAATTCGTGAATCTAAAAATTGTGATGAAGTGCTAAAAGAAGAAATTTATAAAGTGGTTCACGATAGCTCCTTGAATGAAAAGCATGATTGCAATGATGTTATTATAAATTCTATTAATGTCAATTATGATAATAATATGTAAAACCCCAAGCTTGGGGATGCTATTTGTGCTATGTCCACTACTTATTGCAATGATCATGATTGGGGTGATTCTTCTTATGATCTTGAAAATTTATTTAAGCCTCATGATGAATATGATATTGATAATAGTGTTTGCAATAATATTGAAAGTGGGTTTGGAAGAGTTCCAACTATAGGTAATAATGATCCCACTGCTTTGGAGAATGGTCAATCTTATAAAATTTTTGATAAAATTGGGCTTGGAGAGGTCATGCCCTTATTTGACGATAATCCCACTATTTTGGAAGAGTGTCAACTTTGCATGCATGTGAATCATGTAGAGAATATGTTATGTGATAGCTATATTGTTGAATTTGAATATGATCCCACATGTAATTTTTATGAGAGAGGAAAATATGGTCGTAGAAATTTTCATGTTACTAAATTACCTCTCTTCATGTTGAGATTGTCAATGTTTTATTCTTCTTCCTTGCATATGCTAGTTCTTGCTTGTTTTGATAATTTGTTTGCTTATAAAATGCCTATTCATAGGAAGTATGTTAGACTTAAATATAATTTTCACAAGCTATATGATGCTCTTTTTGTGCTTCAGTTCTTGTCTTTCATGTGAGCATCATTAAAATTATCAATGCCTAGCTAAAAGGCTTTAAAGAAAAACGCTTGTTAGGAGACAACCCAATATTTTTCTTTTCTGTTTTATGTGTATATACAATTATGCTACTGTTACGATTGTGTTTTAGTGTTTTAATTAGTGTTTGTGCCAAGTAAAGCCTTTGGGATGATTTGGGTGGTAGTTGATTTGATTCCACGCATTAACATAAACTTTTGTGTCCAGTAGCAGAATTGTTAAAATTCTCTAGAGCGTCATAAAATTCTGAATTTTACACATTATTTATATACAAATTTCCATGCTGTACTAATGTTTCAGAATTTTTGGATTTACAAAAGTATGGTCAAAGTTCAGATTACTATAGATTGTTCTGTTTTTGA
>NC_041380.1:94856281-94860666 GCF_002162155.2 Triticum dicoccoides | reverse complement strand
TAGAATGCAATAGGTATAGTGCAATAACAAAATATGAATGGATCTGCATTAGTACTTAGAGTGGTGATTTGCTTTATTATACTAACGAGTCTCACGATGGTTTTGTTAAGTTTTGTGCGATTGAAGTTTTCAAGTTTTGGGTGAGACCACGATGGATGAAGGAATAAGGAGTGGCAAGAGCCTAAGCTTGGGGATTCCAAAGGCACCCAAAGGTAATATTCAAGGACTCCCAAGCAACTAAGCTTGGGGATGCCCCAGAAGGCATCCCCTCTTTCTTCTAACAACCATCGGTAATTTTACTTGGAGCTATATTTTTATTAGTTGCATATCATGAGTTTTGCTTGGAGCGTCTTGTATTATATGAGTCTTTGCTTGTTTTGCTTTTTAGTTTGTCAAAATCATCCTTGCTGAACACACTTGTTTGAGAGAGGCACACGCATACCATGATTTTCTAGAATACTCTATGTGCTTCGCTTAAATCTTTTGAGCTAGGCATTTGCTCTAGTACTTCACCTATATCTTTTTGAGCATGACGATGGTTATATTTTGATGAAATAAACTCTCATGCTTCACTTGTATTATTTTGAGAGTTGGAACATTTTAAAGAAAAATGATCTCATGCTTCACTTATATTATTTTGAGAGATGGAAATTTTTGAAGAAATATTTATGCTCTCGTGCTTTGCTTAGATCTTTTTGAGAGTTAACGAATAGTAATGGCAATTTGAAAAAGATATGAATTTGGTCCGAAAGTGATAGATATCCAAGAGGGGTATAATAAAAACTTTCATGAAGATCATTGGATATTATAAACTTGATTCCTTGCAATAGTTTTTGTGATATGGAGATAGTGATATGTGAGTCATGTTGGTGAGTAATTATGATTTAGTAAGAATATTGGTGTTAAGGATTGTGATTCCCTATGCATGCACATAAAGTCAATAGTTATGCAATGAAATTATATCCTACTTGTGGTGCATTATTCTGTGTTAATTATGTTCAATGATCGTTTATGACCATTTTTGTTTTTTGGTTGGTTGCTTCTCAATCTATTTGCTAGCCTTCCCTTGTACTAAGCGGGAATACTACTTGTGCATCCAACTCCTTAAACCCAAAGTTGTGCCAAATGAGTCCACCATACCTACCTATATGCAGTATTTCCATGCCGTTCCAAGTAAATTTGTATGTGCCAACTCTAATTTTCAAAATGATTTTCCTTTTTGTGTGCCTGTACTGCTCATGAAGCGGCGGGGGGTGGCCAGTATTTTCCATGCTAGGTATTTTATTCTCACGATGAGTGTTTATTCACTTGTCATTGCACGAGAGTGTGGTGGGTAATATGGATGCCCAGTCCCAAAATGAAAAAAATACTATGATAATAAATTCCTTAGAAAGTGTTGGTATGGAAGGCACAAGTGGATATGGCTAGCCATGGTTGTGAAAGAATGGTGGAAATGAAATAAACTTTACTTTTTGTTTGGAACAGCATATGATTTATGTAGCATGGAAGACGTTGGGAATTCTCGGTCATTTTCATTGACAGGAAAAACATGCCTCTCAAAACAATTTTATGACTCAATTTAAGTTATAAGCTCTAGCACCTCTACAAATCTCTGCTTCCCTCTGCGAAGGGCCTATCTATTTACTTTTATGCAATTCTTTTATTGAGTCTCCATCTTCTCTTATAAAGCACCAACTAGGGAACACTATTGTCATACTTGTGTATTGTATGTAGTTAATATTTGAGTGTGTTTCATGAATGGATCAATGATTGAGCATAATGGGCTAGGGATAACTTTCTCTAGCGTTGATATTTTGAAAGACATAATTGTTATTGATATGCTTGAGTATCGATGTTTCCTTGTCAAATTATATACTATTGCTTTGAATCAATCAAGTCCAAATGTCCATCCCACAAAGAAAAGAATATATGATGAATATGTTTGGTAGCATTCCACATAAAAATTCTGTTTTTATCATTTACCTACTCGAGGACAAGCAGGAATTAAGCTTGGGGATGCTTGATATGTCTCCAACGTATCTATATTTTTTGATTGTTCCATGATATTATATTATCAATCTTGGATGTTTTATATACATTTACAAGCATCTTTATATCATCTTTGGGACTAACCAATTAACTTACTGCCTAGTGCGAGGTGCTGTTTTTTGCTTGTTTTTTTACTTTGCAAAATATCAGTACCAAACGAAGTCCAAATACCACGAAACTTTTTGGAGATTTTTTCTGGTGATAAGATACCCTGGAAGCTTCTAGAGGCCACAAGAAGATGAAAGTGGGGCTCATTAGGCACCAGGGTGCACCAGGGGCCTCTAGCGCGCCCTGGTGGGTAGTGGGGCCCACAGGCACCATTTTGACCTACCTCTGCCTTTATAAATACTCTAAAATCCAAAAAGCCTCAGGGGAGTCCACGAAATACTTTTTGCGCCACTCCAAGTTCCAGAACCACGAGATCCAATCTAGAGGCCTTTTTGGGCACTCTGCCGGAGGGGGAAACGATCACGGAGGGGTTCCTCATCATCCTTGCCACCCCTCCGATGATGTGTGAGTAGTTTACCACAGACATGCAGGTCTGTAGTTTGTAGCTAGGTGGCTTCTTCTCTCTTTTTGATCTTCAATAAAATGTTCTACTTGATGTTCTTGGAGATCTATTTGATGTAATGACTTTTTGTGGTGTGTTTGTTGGGATCTGGTGAATTGTGAGTTTATGATCAGATCTATCCATGAATATTATTTGAGTTTTCTCCGAACTCTTTTATGCATGATTGTTATAGCCTTGTATTTCTTCTATGATTTATAGGTTTGGTTTAGCCTGGCCAACTAGATTGATTTATCTTTCCATGGGAAGAGGTTCTTTGTGATGGGTTCGATCTTGCGGTGCTCAACCTCAGTGACAGAAAGAGACAGACACGCATGTATCATTGCTATTAAGGGTAACAAGATGGGGTTTATTCATACATGAGTTTATCTTGTCTACATTATGTCATCTTGCTTAAAGCATTACTCCATTTTTCCATGAACTTAATACACTAGATGCATGCTGGATAGCGGTCGATGTATGGAGTAATAGTAGTAGATGCTGGCAGGACTCGGTCTACTAATCTTGGACGTGATGCCTATATACATGATCATTTACTTGGATATCGTCATAATTATCTGCTTTTCTGTCAATTGCCCAAGAGTAATTTGTTTACCCACCATATGCTATTTTCTCGAGAGAAGCCTCTAGTGAAAACTATGGTCCCCGGGTCTATTTTCCATCATATACTAAAACCAAAAATACCTTGCTACAATTTTCTTTTATTTATTTTATTTTGTATTTTAGTTAGATTTATTTATCAAAACCTATACAATTTAATCTTTCTTAATACCATTGAGGGATTGACAACCCCTCTACGCGTTGGGTTGCAAGTGTTTGTTGTTTGTGTGCAGGTGTTGTTTACATAGTGTTGCTTGGTTATCCTACTAGATTGATAACCTTGGTTTCATAACTGAGGGAGATACTTATCTCTATTGTACTGCATCATCCTCTCCTTTTTGGGGAAATCCCAACGTAGCTCACAAGTAGTAGGATTACGAAGGCAAATTAGCATTTTTTATGTGATTGGTTTGACCTTGTTGGTACCATGAAAAGCATGAAGATGAAGATGGGTGGCTATTTTTGAAGCGTAAATATGTCTTCCAACTGGTACAAGGAAACCCTATTCATGTTGGCGGCCCAAGTTAACACATGTATTTACTTAGATGATAAAGAGTATGGTAATCCATGGAAGGTGGTTGTGTTGGGAAAGGTAGTAGAAAACAAAAAAAATCGCCCTACGATCACCCAGGAACAATATGAAGATGCATAATGGGTTGCGATCAATGATCATTACCAACTCTGGGAGTGCCGTGGAAGTAGACGAGTCTGTGTAGATCGTACTTGGATTCCCTCAAACATCGATGACAATCCCACGAACCACCCTCGAATGATCCCTCGAACAGAAGACCAAAAGCACGACCTCTCTACTTGGTTGCAAGCGTATGGTCTTCACGATCCGGCAGTGCTTCACCCTCCAGAGCTAATCGTTGTCGGAAAATTAGAGGGAGGAGGTTAGAACCACATTGTGCTTCTCATTATGAGGATTAGAGGTGGCTAGGGCTCACTCTAATTAGTCAACTAGGACCAACTAGAACGTGCACTAGTTCAACTAGTGGAGGCTCCAAAACTTGTGTTGACATAGGGTGGAAATCCTCTAGTATATATAGGTTAGAGGGGAGGGAGAGGGCACCCACCAAGGGGGAAAGAGTCCGCCTTGGTGCGTCAGCCTTGGGGGGTGGGGAGTCCCACTCCCTCCCCAAGTAGGATTCGCCTCCCCCCACAAGGA